>NW_017732432.1:204775-209598 GCF_001890085.2 Hipposideros armiger | reverse complement strand
AACGTCCTCCACAACTAGACTGAAGAACAAAACGATAGCAACTTGTCTGTTCCCCTTCCCCCAATTCCCCAGCACTGTTCCCATCCCCCCAACACCCCAATAAAAATATTTTAAAAAAATGTTTGGCAGAAAGTGAAATGCAATGGACAATCTCTTATCATTTCTCAAAGGTATATTTTTAAGTTACACCACTTATTAGTATTGCTATAAACACTTAGGAATGTTTTCAGTAAGCCATTATAAAGGTAGAGATATCCATAAAAATTCACAGGATATTTTCATTCAAATGCCATCAATGTTCATGATTATATATATATATATATATATATATATATATATATATAATCATGATTTTGAAAAGTCAAAAATGCGTCATGACTTTTCATGATTATGTATGTGTAGATTATTATATGCACATATATAATCATGAAAAGTCATGACACATTTTTGCAAAGAAAAACATAGAAAAAATACGTCATGACTTTTCCAACAATTAAATGAACGCATTGCAAAGCCATTTTATTGCCTAAAGGAGCATCTCCCTCTCATCTCCAACATGTAATTATTTGTCAACACAAAACATTGATTTCTGAGAATGTTCAGACTTTTTGCATATGATCATGATCTATTTGTGCTAGCTGACAATTGTTGCAGATATCTTGCTGTCTCTATAGAAAATAGAGTAAACATGGGGAAAAGCAAATCTGATTAAAGGTTACTGCCTAAGGGAAGAGAGAAATCCATTGACAAATCCTTAGAGGCATCAATTTTTAGGTGAAAAACAAAAAAGGAAAAAGAAAGAAAACAAGAAGGTGAAAGAAAATTAAAGCCTGAAAACAGATGTTGAACATTGTTTGCATGTAGAAAATACTTGTTTATACTCAGAAAATCAACCTCCTGAGGCTAAAATGCCCCTAGTTTTTCAATGAATTCTTAGTTTCTCGTGTATCAAATTCCAGCATTCCATTTACCATGAGCTACATTCTAAATTTCATTGAGTATTTTAAAGTTCTGGCATGATTTTGAACTTTATTTAAATGTTAAAATAGATGTCTAAATAAATATCAGCGTAAAAGTCACTCCTTAACCTATGTAACTTAATTCAGATTTGGTAGAATATCAGTTCTAGGGAAAAACACCTTTAAATGTCTATTAATAGCAGTTCATTAGTTAAAAGCATTTTTAAGGCCATGGCAGAATGTTACACTGTGTCTGTGAAATTGGAAGCAAGTGTTAAAAATAATTTATCTTCCTCCAAATGTTCATTCTGCACAACTGGATAATTGGAAAACTAGTGGGCTTGTATGAGGTGGCATTTCACTCATACTAAAGCACTAAATGTTTTCCAATACCTTTCCTTCAGTCATGATTTGGGCTGTCAAGGATTTTATATTTAATTAGGGTAATTTGTACTAATATCGTCTATCACTCACACATGACACCGTATTGATAAGAAATTACTATTAGATGTTCTCAGAGAATAGCAGGGAGCATGTGCTTTACCAAAGATAGTCAAGTACCTAGATTCGTGTTTTGAAAATAAAAAGGTGCTCAATAATGACATGTAATAGATAATGGATAAGATACTAACACATGAAAGGTAGGATAGAGAATTGGTTAAATGCTGTACTCCGTTAACATCTTTGAAAGATCAATACATTATATGGTATTTTGATAAATGCAGCTATTAGAGCATCCTCTAGAAATCTTCCCTCTGGATTTTTGTCTTACTTGAAAAGAAATACATAAAGACTTCTGGGTATTAAGCAAAAAGCTATTTCTACTGTCTTTTTCTTTTCCCAAGCTTAGTACATCATTCTCCATAATTGTGCCAGCAAAACTAAATCACAGTTGTGGGAATTAAGGAAGGGGAATATAGCACTTTACGAAGGACTAAGAGTAAGAAACTTCTCCGTTTCTGGACAATCTGACAGAGGCAGAGCTTTGCAGGCCAACTTCACTAGCCAAACATGGCAAAGAAGAAAGAATGAAAAGGGAAAACAGTAAACTTCCAAGAAAAGATCTGTTGTTGCAGAGTAAAAGTCTTCTTGATCATATACAAGCATTTCTGTTTTGTTTGGTTTTTTTCTCTTCAACACAGAAGCAAAATTAATACGCTTTTCTAGGATCATGAAAGAGCAGAACAGCAGACTAAAGAGAACGAGAGCACAGTGTATGGGATGGCGTCACACCCAAAAGACATCAGTGTGTGGCTGTTACTGGCCACAGAGCTTGACTGGTAACGCAGACATTTATTGGTAGTCTCACCAGAAAACTTCCCTTTTTACCACTTCCCAAATTATTTAAAGAAGCGAAGCAGACCCAATAAAATGGATTCTAACCCTAGTGCAAGGCTGAAAACTCAGCTCATTGCCTCCTACTAGGCAAAGGATTTAGTCCAGGAGTAAGCATGTGATCAAACCCATTGTATGAAAGAATGATTCTCCTCAGCCCTGTGCCAGGAATTCTGGATCCAAACCTGTCTTTTTTTGTCAGATGGACATTTAAAAATAATAAAAAAAGACATTCATAGTTCTGGTAGTTATTGGCAATTATTTCAATACTGTGGGGGAACAAGTACTGAGGAAATACTGACCATGCATAAGGCTGGACTAAGAAAAAGAAACTGGTCCCTGATAATACGTGGAACCTACTCTACCTCTGGCCTTTTCAGTTATAATGACTTAATAAATTTTCATTATTGATTAAGTGTATTTGAGGTAGATTTTCTGCTCTTGCCACAGAAGTAAATAGTAAGAGACTGGCAATGTAACAACTTCAATCAAATTTATCAAAAAATATCTTATTTTTTATTTAGCATTTATTTATTATATGTACCAAACTCTGTGCTATGTCCAGAAGATGCATGATATAATACACAAAACAAACATGGTCTTTGTGCTCCCAGAATTTAGCACCTAGTGAAGTATTTAGAGAATAGTCAAGATAACACGGTAAGTGCCATGAGGGCAGCATGGCATGCCATGGGAACAATTAGAAACCACAACATAGTGGACATTTGTGTTTTTGAAGACTCTTGTTTTGTTCTCCCTTCCTAAAGCTCCTGAAATTCCTTTTGGAGAATTACTTTTCCATTGAGCATTGGTAGAATGGTAAATTCAGCTGTCTGATTCATATTACAGAAATAAAAATGTTCAAGTTCTTTGTTTTCTCAGCTCAATGAATTCAGGGCATGGGTGTATTAGCTTAGTTTAGCGAATTAGCAACTCTTTTCCAGAGCATACACCTTGAGTTAGTATCACAAATATAGAGCAGACATTTGGGATTCATTACTCATTCCCACGGAAGCCAAAGGCAACCGTTCTTGCTACAAGATATTTGCTGGGCTTCCTGCTTCCATAGCCCCTGACACTGTCTCCCTAGTTATCAGTTCTGAAAACCCTGATAGTCATTCCACAAATTCTGTTGTGCTTATATTAGCCAAACTTTGTTGTTGTTGCTTGAGACGAAGAAACCCTAACCTATACTTTGGGTGCCAAGAAAGACTTCTGGTGGAAGTGACAATTAGGTTATCTTTTTGTTATATGTTCATAAATGCAGTTGATTAGAACTGCTATGCCTAAAATTAGTCTGGAGGCAGATAGGTAGCTAAATGTGAAATTGTAACTTTGAGAGCTGAAGCCAAAAAATAAAAAAAGGAGCAAAGGGAAACAGGACTCCACACAGAGTAGACTAATGTAATATATAGAGTTTAAGAAGTGGCAAGGCAGGCTGGCCAAGTGGCTCAGTTGGTTAAGAGCCCGCTCAAGAGTGGGAGCTCTGAGCAACAGTGGTTCCAGTCCCGGCTCCAGATGAGCTGCTGCCGAGCTGCCAACAGGTGGCAGGATGGCTCAGCTAAAAAAAGAAAAGAAGTGGGAAAGCAACAGGGAAATTGTTATAGTCTGATCTTGAGCTAATAAACTGAGAAAATGCAAAGTAGTTTAGCAAGCTCCTGACTTCAACCAAGGAGAAACAGCATATTACATAACTAACAGGTAAAGTAAATGTTGCAGAATAAAAGGAAAGGGTAAAGACAGCTCTATGGGTTTTTTTTTTTCCTTAGGATGAATCTTAGAACACTGAGTCAGAAAAGACAAACTACAGAAAAATATTGTAAGACACCTCATTATAAAGTTCAAACATAAGCCAGATCAACATATTGTTTAGGGACATGTAGGGTTTTAAGATGAAAGATTGATGGATAGGAGGATGGATTTAAAATAACAAAAACAAAAACAAAAACAAGAAAACAACCAGAATAGTGAATACTTCTTGAGGATGATGGAAAGAGACATAATTTCTTGTCAAAATTAATGACACTTTTCCAATTCCTTAGTTGGGGTCATGAGTATTCATTTCATTATGCATTATAATTTATGTAAGATTATTTTATATATCAAATATTTTCTAATCTTACAGTAAGCAGTTTGTTGAACAAACATAAGTAGCTAAACATAACTTCTAGCTCATAAAGAATGCTGCCATAAATATCAGGACCAAACTTTGTTTCTAAGTATGCTTTATAAGCCTGCTCCATCCGGGATTCCTTCCCTTATGTTAAAGATAAGAACTCAGGGGGCCGGCCGAGTGGCGCTTTGGTTAAGAGCTGGCTTGGGACGCCAGAGGGCCCGGTTCGGATCCCACATATGGGGGCCAGTGACACTGCCCTCTACAGTTAAGATGCTAAACAACAGCTCAACCTGGAGTTGGGCTGCCATGAGTCGCCTCCGACGGAGTAGGTTGCAGCTCCTGCTGCAGTGGGTTGCCATGGGCTACCGTGTGTAGCCAGCAGCCAGCGTGAGTGGCCAGCAGCCGCAGTGAGC
>NW_017732432.1:190358-204729 GCF_001890085.2 Hipposideros armiger | reverse complement strand
GAAGAGCGCAATGATGGTGCCAACTTGGGCCAGTGAAGCAACATCCTCCACAACTAGAATGAAGAACGAAAGGACAGCAACTTGTCTGTTCCTCTTCGCCCAATTCCCCAGCACTGTTCCCATCCCCCAATTCCCCAATTAAAAAAAAAATCTTAAAAAAAAAAGATAAGAACTCAGGGAATCCCTTGATTGTTTTGATTACCTTTAGATGATTATACATTCTGCATTGCTCACTTTCCATTAAAAACCCAGTCTCCACTCAGAAAACAAAAAAGGGTGAAACCTAAGTCATTGGCTCTCACATTCCATGGTAAGAAGAGTTTTCAAACTGTGAATTATTTGTGATTAATTAGAGCACACTTATTAGTCAACTAGCCCAAGCAGTATGTGTGCATAGGTGTATCTTAGCAAAATTTAATTTGTAATGCATACACATAGATTAATATTTAAATAAATCTGCACATAGTTAACCCGTAATTTTGGTGGGGATCTTCTCAACAAATTTATTCTCTTATGTTTTAGAGAAAAACCACTGTGGTATCAGGGCTGAACATAACTGAAATTTGGATCCAAAAAGCCATCTACTCATGGTTTTGTGCCAAGGTTGGAATAATTCTGCTTGATCCTTCCAGATCACCTATCACAGTGACCTTTGTAATGCAACTGGCATTAAGTTACAAAACAGGAGCTCCACTTATTATCTGTCACTACCTCCAGTCAATTTTATTCAATCAAGTTAAAACAACCTGGCTTTTATATAATAATAAATAGAATCACAACTGTTCATCTGAGGAGTTAAAATTTCTCTGCCACTGAATCCTAAGAGCCATGTGTATTAAGAATTCTTCTATAAGAGCCATGGACTATGTCTTCAAGTATAATTTTGTTATTAAAAAATAACAAAAATGATTATTATATTAAGTGAAATAAGTCAGGCAGAAAAAGTTGAGAACCGTATGACTTTACTCATTTGTGGGATATAAAACTGAAGGCAACAAAGGAACAACACAAACAAATAAAGAAACAAAAGACTCACAGATACAGACAACAGTTTAGTGGTTACCAGAGGGGAGGCAGGGAAGGGAATGGTAGAAGAGGGTAAAAGGGATCAAATGTATGGTGATGGAAGAACTGACTCTGGGTGGTGAACATGTAATGTAATATATAGATGATGTATTATAGAATTGTACACTTGAAATCTATGTAGTTTTGTTGACCATTGTCACCCAATAAATTTTAATAAAAAATAATTACATCTTTATTGTCATTAAATTCTAACTGAAATTTGTAATTTTCTACTATTATTAATGTAGGCAAAAATCCACAGTGGTATTAAGAATGTCTGAAATCACAATGGAGATTTTTTAAGGTATTATTTACTCTTATTAGTACTTTGAAGTTACAATTATTATTATAGAATGTGCTGCTAAAAAGCATAAATATTACTATACATAATATTTTGGTGTTTCACTAACTACATGCCAATACAGACTTTTTCCTTCGCAATTACTCTCAGGTGTCAAGAAATGGTTAAGAATCTCTAACTGGGGCCGGCAGAGTGGAACGTTGGTTAAGAACTGGCTTGGGATGCCAGAGGGCCCCACTTCGGATCCCACATATGAGGGTCAGTGACACTGCCTCTGGAGCTAAGATGGTGAGCAGCAGCTCGACCTGGACCTGTGCTGCCATGAGTCACTGGCGACGGTGTACGCTGCAGTCCCCTGCTGCAGTGGGCTGCCATGGGCTACTGTGTGTAGCCAGCAGCCACCGTGAGTGGCCGTCCAGAGGCTGGCGACTGATCTGCCTCGCCCGGGAAGAGCGCAATGATGATGCCAGCTTGGACCAGTGAAGAAACATCCTCCACAAGTAGACTGAAGAACAAAACAACAGCAACTTGTCTGTTCCCCTTCCCCTGATTCCCCGGCGCTGTTCCCCTCCCCCAATTCCCCAATAAAATCTTTAAAAAAACCCCAAGAATCTCTAACCACTACACTCTGAGAGAAAAACCACAAAATATTAGAAGTAGAAAGGCTGTTACCAATTATTTAATCCTTTGTCCTCATTTCATAATTGAAAAATAAAGTGTAATGAACACTGCAGTTGACTTACTAATATTCACTCCCTTTATGAGAAGTAGCAGTGCAATTTTTACAGTTGACTTCATATCAAGGGTAGAATCCAACTGCTTGAAGAAAATACTATCCCTTCTATCAATGATTCTTCTAAAATGTGCTTATATTCACATCAATGGAGAGGAATGCTAAAGTTTTCTGAGAAAATACTGTTATTTATTAAATAAGAGAGATGGGATACCATTCTCTCTTTTAAACCTAAGTGAGTATGGAGAAAAGTCCCCTTATTTTTGCTGGCAACAATCTTTCAATTATAATGGGAGCTATTCTTAAGACAAACTTAACATATACAAGGAATAGAGCCAATAGAAAAGAAAAAAAAAAAAGGAATCTGATCCCTAAACAAACTGAGACTGATGCTACCTGACTCAACTTTTGAATTCCCAGTTATGTCTTAATAGAGTCTCTTTTGTTTTTAATTCATTATGAGCTGGTTTTAGATTGCTGACAAATTGATTTAGTGTCATTCCCCTTGCATTTTTTCAATTCAGTACGAACTGTGCACTTACCATGTGCCAGATATTTCCCTAAGCAATTTATTTATATTGAATCCTATCTTCTTCACAGTAAAAACCTTATCATTATCCCCATTTCTACAGATGAGAAAATCAAGGTGCAGAGCAGTTAAGTCACTTGTCCAAAGTGGTCTAGGTAGTAATCAATGGAATTGAGATCTGAAACTACCTAAAGACATGGGATCCACATTGGATATGTAGCTCCCTGCTGCCTACCCAACAGCACCTTGTAGCTGGAATAAAATTGTAGTACGTAGGGAAAAACAACAATAATATAAATTTTCTGTCTCTCAAGGAACACATTGTTATGCTCTGTGGAACTATACTTAATAGTATCTCTATTTTACTTATGCATTTAAATCCCCTGAGATGAGATAATAATTCAAAGTAAAAAAAAAAACTGCACTTACTCAAAATGCAATAAATGTTTTTATATAGTTATAATATCTATATTCCCACAGAAATTGCTGTTTTGTGACTCAGGAACACCTGGTTATGAAGTAAATTAGAAAACTTTATTTTGGGAAGTGAGGGGCTTCATTGAGTTAAAGTTTAATTTTTTGTAAATTAGTGGCAAGGGAGAAAAAAATGAGTCAACCCCAAGCAATGGCCATCTCCAAAATGGTGAGATGGTGACCCCAAGAGGTAGTCAGCAGAAGTGAGTACATGAAGGGTTCTGGAAATTGAGCTGTGGAAAACAGAAAATCAATATCTGAGCCAAGGACAAGTTATTGGAGCTCAGTTCTGGACCATTCTAGCAACAGTTGGTAATTAATGTGGCTTAACTTAATTGGCTGAGTGATATGTAATCATTTTAAACCAGTGTTTCAAAACTTGTTAAATCACAAGAGTTGCAAAGAGTATTGTTTAAAACAATAGATTCCTAGGTCCTCCTCTGTAGTGCTTCACACAGTGGGTATCAGATGGGAATGAACATTTGCATTTTAAACGAAGATCTATAATGATGGATGGTCTTGAAATCTGGCAAATTTAGGACCTAATCAAACCAAAGAATGAGACAATGGTCATAACTATAAAACAGTGGTGCACTATAATTCTGTGTAATGGAGATTTTTGCATCACTCCTTTTAGTTTTAGAAACATAAACAATCTTTATTCATGAGATATTTATTGACTACATACTACATGATAGCCATTGTGAGTGTGTAAAAATTTGTGATGAACAAGTTGTAGCTTCTGTCCCCACAAGTGTTTAGTTGACAGGAGAGATACAAATCAATAGTCAATTATAATATAACTTTGATAAATTCAGTGTTAGAGTTAAGTATACGGTTTTACAGTAGCAAATAGAAGCATATGGCCTATATTTAGGAAGCCATACCTAAGTTGAGCACTGAACAGCAAATCGGGAATAAATGGAGCATGTGCAAAGATTGAAGAAGTTCTTCATGGGGCACCTTATGTGAGGTAGGGGTAAAATAGACAGGAGTAGGTACATAGAAAACAGATGATAATGGGTCTTCAGAAGATACGTAGAGTCACTGGAGAGATTTAAGGAAGACAGTGACATAATCAGGTGTATGTTTTAGAAAGAACAGTGACTGCAGAGTAGAGAATGAAATAGAGTAGAACCAAGTTTATAATCAAAGAGATTAGTTAAGAAGCTGGGGCAGTAAATCAGCTTTTGATGACAGTCACCTATTGTATTAATTTTCTTTTGCTACCTCATAATATTATCACAAACTTTAAACATGGCTGCTGCAGGTTTAAGAGTTTATGTGGTTGAAAAGTGTCTGCCAGGGCTGCGCTGTCATTTGGAGTCTAGAGAGGATCTGCTTCCCCATGTTTGGGGTTGCTGGCAACCTTCAACTCCTTGTAGTTTCAGGTGTTGCTGACTCTTGGCCAGAGGCCGCCCTCAACTCCCAGAAGCTACCAGCTGTTCCTTACCATGTGGAGTTCCCCAACATGGCTTGGGTGGTAGAGGCATCTTAAGATCTCCCCACCACACCTGAATTAAGAAAAAGTCAATAGTGATAAAAAGAAATAGGTAAGGTATGTCGAGTTATGTTAGATCATCTTGAATAAGATTATGTTGTTTATATCAATACCACTACAATTGAGATACTCATGAACCTGCATCCTATTTGTTGAACATAATAACAAAAACATTTGAACAGTCCCTTTTGGAGGGTTAATTTGCTCTATTAGATGCATTATTGGGGTTATCAATGAACTGCCTTCACTACCATACAATAATTAGGTGTTTGCTCCAAGTAGAGAAATAGACTTAGGGAGGAAATTCCCCCTTTCCCCATGGACAGTGAGTTTGAAGACATTCTTTAATTACTAAGAAAAGACACCCGAAGAATGACATCCTTTCCCAGCAACACTAACAGCAGGGATTTGTCACAGTCTTGGCACATGAGCAGATGCTAGAATCCTGGAACTTCACTTGCAAGTGGTTAAAACCAAGCACATCATTTCAACATGTTGCAGTTATTTGACATTTCAGGAGATAACCAATTAACTCAATTTGGCCAAAACCTTAGGAATTTTTTCCAAATAATTCCCACCTTGTAGTCTTGCAGTTATGTGTCATCAAATTCTACTTTTCCTATATATGTCCCAAATGTGCTATTATTCAGAGATCAAAAGCCTGTTCAAATCATTCACAGAATCCTGTAAGCTCTCGCAGTATCCTGGGCAGTTAATAGGACTAAATTAGAAATCTTTCATTTATCTTCAGTGCTGAAAGTTCAAATTCTCAAATAGGGTATAAAGTGTCCCTCAATAGTCATACCAACCAAGTATTATTTTTATCTGATTTCCCACATCATTGTTAGTATACAGGAAGGCAAATAAGTTGTTTCACTGATATTGGCACTGCTGGATAATGTCAATTTGAGTTTTAAATGCCTTCTTGATCACTAAGGTGTTACATCAGACATGCAGACTGCATTTGCCCACAGTGGGCACCACCCCAGCAGGTAAGTTCAAACTGGAGGCAGAATGTTGCCCACTGATGTGTTGGCATTTTACAGAATGGCTGCAGAATAGCCTTGTGCTCACCACCCTTAATGGAGTTTTATTTTCTCCAGCTTGTTGCTCCTTCAGGCAAGACACATTGGGAAAGGAAAGAAAGCTACACATTTAGTCTGCAAGTACAGATTAGATTTTAAGAAATAAATATAGGAAAGTAACCATAACAATGTTTTATATTATGAATTATAATACTAATCATGATACACATAATAATCTTGTTATATAATGCTAGCTAATAATAATAACAGCTAATGTTTTGGGGGTGCATATGGGCAAGTCAGGGTGTTAAAGCAGTTAACTATCCTGAGCTTATTCCTAGCCCCATTTTAGAAAAGAAAATAAACTTTGGAGCTATTCATATATTTTATCCAAAGTATCTCATTTATAAGTACCAGAGGCAAGATTCACACTCAGTTGCATTTTCCTTGAAATCCTTAAAGATATACAATATGGCCAATTTTATTCCAAAAATGTGAAAAAATAAAATAAAACAATATGAATAAACTGTTGGTTGAAATCAAAGAGAAAAAATTTTGAAGAAAACTGTATTGAAGAATCAGTTCTTACTGTCTATATCTGAAATTATATGATGCTGTTACAAAATATGGCATTGACTTTTCTTCTAGAAATCATAATTAAAACAAGAACACAATCCATTTCTTAATGCTGACAAATACATGTGGTGTTCCATAGCTTTAACTTTAACTTGGTTATTTAATTATTTTTATTTTCCTGAGGTACATTATCTTCCTTCAATGTTTGAGGTGAGATATTTCACAGGGTTGACATATAAGTTTTGTTCTATTGAATTAATTACACGTTGCTCCTCTTTATTTTCACCCCTCGTATAACATACAGAGTCTCTTCATTATTGTCTGTAGCAAACAACGCTTGCCAGTGAAACCATTATCTCCTGATCTCAATAAAGTCTAAGACTACAGCACTCAGCTCATGATTTTTTTTTTCTCTCAGCTTGAATTCTGGACACATAATCATGCCATTACAAATACTGCCTGTGGGAAATAAGGAAGTAGAGCCATTTGCATGCTACACCAACTGACATACCAGATGACAGCAACTGCATAGCATTAGCTAGTCAAACAATCAGAAATCACACTGAGGCTTCCATGCGTCGAGAATTGCAAGCCTATGCTCACCACACCTTTCTTAATCAAAAGCTCTCACCCTATTCTAGGTATTTTGTGTACCATGTCCCACCCAGAGCATTACAGAGGGTTTGGGGAAGAGGATAGAGAAACTATAGATGTTTGGGAGGTGGGGAACACTTGTCTGTGAAATGATTGCCTCTCTTTCTACTTGCTTTTTCTCATGTCCTTCCATTCCCTACATACTGAGAACACGCCTAACATGCAATAGTGTCTCAACATGAAAGGGAAGTCAGCGCCTTCCACATTATCTATAGCTGCCTCTTCAAAACCTTTCTTCTTCTTCCCCCTTTCTCTCCTTCACTCCTGGATAGTCTAATGGTCCACAGCTCAGTTTAGAAATATTGTACACTTCTTAGCGCCCATCATCACTTCAATACAATCAATGAAAGTAGAACAGGGCTCTGTGGGGAAAATAATTATGCCTCTTCAGCTACTGTTTCTCAGCTCCACACCTACCTTCTCCTACTCTTTGTGATGAGACTCTGTAAACCACTTTTTTCTATTAATGAAAATTTATTGGGGTGACAATGGTTAGTAAGATTATGTAGGTTTCAGGTGTACAATTCTGTAATACATCATCTATATATCACATTGTGTGTTCACCACCCGGAGTCAGTTCTCCTTCCATCACCATGTGTTTGACCCTGTTAACCCTCATCTACCACTTTTCTTGTACACAGATTGCTGCCTGTTAAGCTTTGACAATGAGGGGAGCTAGAAGGAGACTGCTAGGTTGGAGGAGGAAGCAGTTGGCTTCTGGTGGGCTTCGCAACTGCTATGGTTCCGTGAGCATCATATCAGGAAGGCTTCCCCACCACGACAGTGGCAGCTGCTTCCCATAAGAAATAGAGAAAGACTGGGAAGCTAGAGACAGAAAAGGAAACATGCTCCTCTCCCTGCGTTCCCTGCATTCTTCCTCTGGGATTCCTGTCTGCCTTAGCTTCCTGGGAGCAGCAGCACATCTGCAGCCTGGCAGAGGACGTTCCTCCCATAAAAGCAGCTCAATCCAGTTTTCAGTTTTCCCAGCACTTACAGACCAGCTTCAAAATGGGCACCCCCTCTAGGGTGACAGCCCTAGGGGACCCTTCCTCTGAACTCAGAGATGGGAGGACCAGCTGAGCAGCACCCCTCTTCAGAGGTGTGCTAGAGCCTGCCTCGCCAAGAGCCAGGAGAAATACGACTGTATGACAAATAATCCACTCTGTGACTCAAGGAAATGCAAGCTTTTGTGGAGTGCCCTAATAGAGCAAATCAGAGATAAAATCCATGGTTTTAGAGCTGGGGAATTAATTTTTCAGATGTTCTCATTGAGCATTTGGAGGCTATATTTTTTGAGCCTGTTAATATCATTGCCTTCACGAATTGTAATGGCTTTGTTTTCCCTAGGAGCTCATACACTTTTGAAGGCCAATACTGTAAGCTTGTAGAGGGTAGGAAACCTGTTTTGTATGCTCAGTCATTGACAGCGCTTAATATGCCTGAAATGACACCAACAAAGGAATTGCATGGCTTCTGCTCTAGCTCCTCATTTGTGTGTTGCAAACAATAGGTTGCCAGAAAGGTTCTATCTACAGTGTACAGAGATAGGTGTCCCCCGAAAATAGAATGGTAACTTTACAACAACCTTAATTCCAAGTGTCAGCAGGGGAGAAAATGTAGGTAGCAGCAAGAAATGGCAAATTACAGCTTCTACAAAGCAAAGGGGGGAAAGAGCCAAACAAAATAAAAAAATAATAAAACAACAACAACAACAAAAACCCAAGAAGCTCAGGAGAGTTATACTATGATTGTTTCAATAAAGCTTTCTTAAAACAGCAGTCACTGGGGCCTGCCTATTGGCAACATTAATATCAGAGGCTCTGAAAGCCTGTGAAGCTACCAGAGAGTACAGAGAAACTGAAGGGATGAAGAGTACAATGAAAGCACAGAAGTGCTAGGCTTATGAGGTGCTTTGTTCTGCAGCAATTCCATCCAGAGCAAGCTGATCACTTTTTCAACACCTTAAATCAAACAGCAGGTATCTACACCCTCAAGGTAAGAAATAGTAAGCTTTAGCAAGCTTTCCATCTTGAAACATTGCAGACGTGGGCAGGATGATTTCTCAGGGTGGTTTCTCTCCCAATTTATTTTTTACCTTCATATTCTAAAAACAGATAGGAATACAATTCCAGTTCCATATCCCTCTGTTGCTGTGGGTTTCATTGTCATCCTTCCTGTACAAAGAAGGACACTTTCCCTATGAGTCATGGCCCAGGTTTCAGACCAATCTCCCCGTGTAAGTGTTTTGGAAATGTTTAGACTCAAAACATTTCTGTTCTTTAAAAATATATATATAGAGAAATATAAGGTAGAGATTCAAGATCAAGACAAAAAGAGCTCTGGTCCTCTAACTTACTTTCTCTTTACAAATAATAAATTTTCAGTGATATCAGCATTAGTTGTAGAGAGGTTTCCAGAGGAAAATGTCCTGGACTTAGAAATCATAGAGTCAAAATCTCAGTATTAGAACCAAAAGGTCAACCAAGAGGTCTAGACCAAGAATCGGCAAACTTTTCTTCTAAAAGGCCAGATTCTGAGGATTTGGGGTGTTTTGGGCTGTATAGTCGGCTGTCTGTCATAATGCTCAACTCAGCCACTGTAACATGAAAGCAGCATCTACAATACATAAATATATGAGTGTGGCTGTATTCCAATAAAACTTGATTTACAAATGCAGACAGTGGGCCAGATTTGGCCTACAGGTCAAAGTTTATGACCCTGGATCTAGACCAGGAGTCAGCAAACTGCAGCTCGCAAGCCACATGCAGCTCTTTGGGTACGTTCAGTCTCAAAAGTTTGTCAACCCCTGGAAGAGCCAATCCTGTCTCTCACAACAATTTAAAAATTGTTCAAGAGCCATAAATATATTTTTACAAATAAGGAAAATTTAAGGTAATATTATAAATTAAACTATGATAGTTTTATTTTCATTTTCAATTTTACTTCAGAGCCACACGTACGTGCCCAAAGAGCCGCATGTGGCTCGTGAGAGCCACAGTTTGCTGACCCCTGGTGGCTCTTCTGTCTCAACAGTTTGCCAACCCCTGATCTAAACCATTGAAACATGAAATGAAAAAGGAAGACAGAAAGAAATTAATTTAAGCTAGGGAAAAAAAAAGAGGTCCTGAATATCTGACCTCTACATGATTATTCATATTTTTCGGTATTATATTCCAACAGTTAAAGAGTGTAAATCCTAAGTGTGCAGCTTGATATATTTTTGCATATAGATATACCTCCATGGATACCCCCCAGATTGTGATGTAGAACATTTTCAACACTCCCAAAAGGCTCTCTTATCTGCCTTCCAAATCAATTATCCAGAGAGATAACCCCCATTCTCACTTAATAAATTAGTGCTCCCTATTCTTGAATGTCATGTAAGTGGAGTCAGGCAGCTTATCATTTGTTGTACGATGTTTCTCTTTCTCAACATTATGACTGAGGAATTATTTATCATTTATAAAATTCTTTATATTTATAAAATTCTTGCTCTAAGATGTGAAGTTTCAAACATGTGTGTTACATCATTATTTATGGCAATACTAAATATTCATGCTGAGGCAATGTTTACATAAGTGTAATAGATCTTTTTGTAATCACTGTATTTATTTATAACTCAAATCATATTAGAATTGACTTGAGCCCCTATCTAACATATTGGTAAAACATTTATTATCACACTCTTGGGACTCCTTTCCCCATCACCCTATACTCCTCACTCATCATCCAAAAGCCACTAAGGGCTTATGCTCTACAAAAGAGGGGTGGGTCAGCATTTCTTTCCCTGGCTGGGAAGAAATCCAGTGCCTAGCTGTCTGCAGCATCCATCACTGCAGTTTATCCTCCCAGCCTTACAGAGGCGCTGTGTAAAATGTTGTACCCTAGTCCTGCTTGCCATCCATGCCACTGTGAACTCTCCCTAGGTCTGCCCAAGTCTCGCTTGCTGAGCCCCCTAACCATGATGCCTTTAAGGAAAGTCACTCTACCAGCAACTCTGCTCTCTCCAGTTTGGCCTAGGCCACAGGTGACCCTCATTTAAAATCCCAAAGCTTTGAAGTGCTAAGGTTTTTTAGGCGTCCACACAGCAATTTGTTTTCTCAAAACACAATCCTAGAAGAAAGTCAGGACTCTGAGAGGCAGTTGGGTGTAGTAGTAAAGAACACAAACTTTGGATTTAGACAGCTTAGGTTCAATTTCCAGCCGTTTTACTTACCAGTTGTGTGAACTTTGGCAGATACTTAACTAATCTGTGTCTGTTTTTGCCTGTGTGAAATGGTGATAATAACAGCACCTACCTTACAGTGTTAATGTAATGATTAAATTAATTAATGCATGTAGAGTGCTTGGAATAATGCCTGACACATGTTAAGTTACACTTATATAGCAATAGCAATTAACTCTAAAATGCAAAGCCTTCCTGCTCATCTCTTTCGTATAATAATCAAGGTTTTATTATTCTGGGTCCCATGGTAACAAAACTTAACTGCCCGTATAGGTTTAGTCAAATGTTCCAAACTGGACTGACAGACATAAAAAGATTAAATACAAAACTGAATATATTGTATGATCATCAAATGTAGCAAGATATATGTATGCATAGAAAACATACTGCTAGGACTATCTCAAGATGCTAGCAGTCTTCTCAAAATTGTGACATTATGGATAATTTTAATTATCTTCTTCATATGTTTTAAATAAGTTTTAATAAGCAAATGTATCTTTTAATTATAACAATAAAACTGTCTTGTGTATAGCTTATTTAAAATAATGTATAAAACTTGTATTTGAGTATTAGAACTTCATGTAGTAGAGGCATAACCATGAGGCAAGTCATCCGGCATATCAAAACTTTGGCTTGCAGGTATCTAAAAGAGGGATAATATCCCTGCTTCAGTTGGTTGTAGAAATTAAATCACATGAGGAAACCCTTTTATAATGTAATGTACTATATACAATGGTAAGAAATTTTATTGATTATATTATTAGGTTTAAAAAAGACATAAAAGGTAATATTTTCAGAAACTCAAGGTGTTCCTTTACACTCTGGCCATTAGGGAAAAGTGAAGAAACCTCCCAGCTAAGAAAGTGATTTAAAAGCTTATTAAACCATTGTCCCTGTACTTCTTTTGTGAATGATCACAGGAGCCTTTTGGCTGGCTTGTGCCTGCTCATATGAGAGAAAACCCGCATGAATACACCATAAGTGTTAAGAAAATTCTGGTACTACAAAACTTGATTGAAAGTCTGATATTAGCCAGGCATTATGCTACATACTAGGGATATAAAAATGAGTAAGGCAAATCATTATCCTAAAAAATTGCACAGTTTGGAAAGATTGGAGATAATTCCATGCATTTTCATTCTATCTTAATCTAGGATTGAATATATTTTTAATCCTTGTGGAATATGTTTTGATTATTGTAGTTTCTATTGTTTTCCACAAATTTTAAAGATTGACTTGAATGCTGTTCACACACACACACACACACACACACACACACACACACACACCTATTGTTTTTGATTGCTAAAGTTGGCAGGCAGATGAGGAAAACAGGGTCTGTTCATTTCATTCATTGCTGGGTTTTCAGCTCTTACGGACAGCAGTTTGTTTAATAAGATGGTGAGTCTGAGAAATATTATAGTTCATAAGAGTGAGTGGAATCAAATGAAATTCTCAATTTCTTCTACTCTCATTTTCTAAATTCTTCAATGAATTCACTTTTTTTTTATCTCCACCTTAGCCAATTGTTGAGATTACCACACTGAAATTTAAGAGTGGGAATTTCAGGAGGGATTAAAATAACTTTTCTGTGTTTGTTTCACTAGTCATCACATCACCTTTTGTCACAAACACACGATCAACAAAAGCAGATGGACCTCACAAAGCATAGTCAAAGTCTGGCCAAAGAACCCCACTTCACTAACTGGAGAGGCAACTCGAGTTAGACAAAATAATTTTGGACACAGAGTCACAAGCTTTAGGCCCTAGTCCAGGGGCTCCACCTTGACTACTCACAAGTTGTATAAACTCATTAAATGTCTCTGAATTATCTCCAAGCCTCAGTTTCCTTAGTGGAAAGTAAACAACTTCATTAACACAGGGCTGCTATAAAGCACAAATGAGCTTATCCTCTTTTTTTCAGCCTTATTCAAAGCAATCTTTGGCAATGGACCTAAAATACAATTGATCTATCTGTTTCTCTTCTAATGGAGATATAAAATTGCAAGGAAGAAGTTAAAAGAGTAGACTGGGATCGATTCTCCTCCTTCATGGGGGATACCATTGGGGAATAGAAAAGAAGCAGATAACCTAGTAAGTTTAAACTTCCTGTTGTTTGGACCTCTGGCTAAATAGACTATTAATATATACTAAGAAGAAGAGACTTCATCTCTGAAATGTCCTTACATTTCATAGATTTCTCCAATACTCCTGGCTAAGGATTACCTGTAGTGAATAAGAGTCAGGATGTAAGAGGCATAGCTCCCTGAGGGATGTCATGAAAACAATGCAATTCTCTGGGGTACGAAATGAAGATGTTTCATAATTGTGGTATTCCCTATAGTGTGAAGAGCTAGCAAGCCATGCTTAGGGACGTCACCTTTCCTGAGCTAGGGGGGCACATCTGAACTGGGAAGGAAGTACCTTGGGAACGATGCTTGACGCCTCAGACCTCAATGCTTCATCTGAGCCATGTCATGGCTTCCATCCTTCTTGTCATGTACTAAACATTGATACCAGCTAAGATCTCTGACTCCTGTAAATCTGATTTGGCAATTCAGTCCTATGTGTGAGGGCAGAAATATTCCAGAACTGCTATATCAACAGCAATCCTAACAATTCTGCTAGCGTGTCTCTGCTCTGGTAAACTGTATCTGTTTTTCTGTCTTCCCAATTTGGGGGACAGCAGTTTGCCTCGTGACTTTACTTCTCTGACGGATCTTAAAAGAGTTGTTGATATTTTCAGTTTGTTCGACTTTACTTGTTAGGATGTGGCAACTTCTAAGCTCTTCCCATGACAGACTAGCAACCTGGAGCCAGTTTATATTAATTTTAACAATGATGGAACAGGGAAGCCGAGTGTTAATGGTAGTGGGATCGATAACAGCTAAACATTTTACACCAGACTCACATTCTTAGTTATAAACATCCAGCTTTCCCAGCAGAGTGAGTAAATTACAAGATTCCTTTAATATGCGTGTGTAATTTAGTTGTCTTATGAAAATACCTAACCTTTGTAAATTCTAATTTCAAGTGATTTTAAATATTTCTGTTTTATTTTAAATATTCAAATGTATTCAGAAGAATTAGAAATGTATACCCAAAGTGAAAAAAAGTCACGGAAATTATTATACTGAAAATTTTGTGATGGAATTAATTTAGGCAATTCCTCTTATTATTACCTCTTCTTAAAGCTAATTTGTACCACTCAAAGCATTCTGTATTGTATTAAATAGCTGGAAAACAGACAGGGGAAGAACAGTCACCTAATTCTTCATTGAAAAAAAA
>NW_017732432.1:174265-190232 GCF_001890085.2 Hipposideros armiger | reverse complement strand
GACTAAAGTGCCAGCATGGTAATTTTGGAAATAGCAACATAAATACTTCATGCAACCTATTCACTATTTGTTTGATAATTATGAATTTTTAGTGTGTATATTTGACTTCTCTAGTCCTGTTATCATATATGTAAAGTGAAAATGTTGGGTTGTCAGAAAAGTCATGATGCATTTTTGCAACGAAAACCATAGAAAAAATACGTCATGACTTTTCTGACAACACAATAATATTAGATATTCTACTTTTTGTGGGTTATGTGTTTTAAAATTGAGAAAATATAAATTCCTTTGATATAGCATTTATTGAACAGCACTTTATTTGTTCTCTTATTTAACAGACCTGAGTTTCTTAGTTGTAGGTTGTGTGTCTTTTTCAGCTCTCTAATCTTACCTTCTAGCATAGTGTCCGCCTTATGGGGAGCTTAATACACACTCATTGAATACAAAAGACATGAGGAAGAGGGAGAGAAGGAGGGAAACAATAAGGAAAGTAAAAAGGGAAAAAGGGTGAGAAGGGATGAGGACAGAAAGGAAAGAGAGAGGGAGGCAAGGAGGAATTAGGGAAGGATGGAAGGAAACAAGGAAGGCTGGCTTTAGTGAGCCAGAAAAGAAAAAGTAAAACAAAATTCATCAATACCTGAAGTCCTGGCCAAAGTACTTTGTCTAGAAGAGATAAGGGACTATGGTTGAAAGGAGTAAAGATGTATAATTGATCTCACAGATGAATGAAGTAAAGATAAAAGGGGAACTTTGAGTGGGTGCCAAAATGAGTTGTATTTATGGTACTTGGTAAGCATGTGGGCCTAATTGGTCTTAATAGTTTTTTCAGTCCATTTACCCTATTGTTCCTCAGAGTTTCAGGAAAATAAATTATAATGCATTTGCCTTGGATCCCTATAAAAAGATATAAACATTTATATCCTTCTGTATTCCACAGAGACAATGAGGCAGCAAATTTGACACATGATAATATCATTCTATGAGCATGATATTTTTAAATACCATTGTCAAGAAACATGTCCTGATTGAATGTATTTCTGGCTATAAATAGCAGTTTAATAGAGGGCAAAGCAGTACCTGAAACAGATACTTTCTCTCTCTGTCTCTCTGTCTCTCTCTCACCTTTTTAATTTATTTGTCAAAATAACCGAATTTCTCCAAGAGATAATCACCCTCCCACCCAAATTTAAGTCTAGTATGTTAGCTCCTGACAGTTTACTTATCCATAGCAGCACCTACTCCATTTTCTAATGAAAATAGATAGATATGCTATCTATTTTACATGTTTGTGTGTCCCTTTCCCTAACATTAAAATAAATAAATGTTTCTTTCTTCTTATCCTTTTTGGCAGACTCTGAAGCTTTATCAGTTTTCCTTCAACTCTGCACTTTCTTCCTTTATGCACTATTTATTTCTTGTTTTATTTCTTGTGTCTTCCTCTAGTCCCTAATGAAGGAGGATTACCTTCCTGGACTCAAGCACTCATGACCTATGGGTCCCACCTGCTATGCCTGATTTAAGTAAGCCTCAGGCAGCAGTGTCACTTCCTGAGGAGGCACATATACCAAAGCTGCAGCCTAGCCCTTGGGAAGAATACCAAATTTGAACTGGGACTACCTGGGCTGCTCTCTTCTCTACCCTAATGCAATTCATCGCCGCCAGCATGATTTCAGCAAAGGCATCCAGAGAAAACTATGCCCCAGAGTGTCCCCTGCTCCATCTGTCTTTATGCTTTTATTCTCAAATACTATAGAAGCCCCCAAGCTATAGTATATCTTCTCTGGATCCTCATAAACGGAAATAAATTATTTTTTTCTTTATAGAAACTGTCTTCAATGAAAAGGTTATGCTTTGTTTACTTTCATTTCTGAAGACTACTATTGCTGGCATCAGTGAGTTAGAAATAAATGTGCCCAAACAAAATGTCTTACTGTGAATGCTGCCTGGATTCATTTTGTATTTCTGTGATACTACTGACCTCTAGCGTTGAGAACACCGATATTTTCTTTAATTTCATTTGTGCTTGGTATTTTCAAGCTTTCTTCAAGGGTTTGGCTCTTCTATTAGTGGAATCTGATAAAAATTCTAAGTTCCATAGTAACTAATTTCCTTTTAATATGCGAGCTGAATCTGAGAATTAAGATTTGGGGGCTTTGAAAAATATGAATTTTTAGAAGAGCTATAAATATGTTTAATTGTCATCATAGGCATTCCCTTTGAAACATCTCAAACTGAACATAATACTGCTAAAACCAAACTCCCAAGTCCTCTTCTAGTCTCCAGCCTTCTATTTGTTCATACTAAAAACCTTGGAGTTAACCTTGACTTCTTTACTTGTTTCACCTACAAACCCATGAGAAATGCTGTGGGTTCCACTATTGAACACATAAGAATCCAGCCACTTTCACACTCTGGCCACTACCCTCTGTCCCAGGTCCCATGTTCTCTCACTGGGATTATGGTGATAACCTTCTAAACGGGTCTCCCTTATGGCTATAGAGTCCATTAGCATTAGCAGTCACCCTGATCCCTTAGAAATGGAAAGCAGATTGTGGCATTCCTCTGCTCAAAATCTTCAGATGGTTTCCAGGGCTCTCAGAGAGGAGGCTGAAGTCTGGAGATGCCAACAAACCCTTATCTGACCTGCCTCCACACACCACCTCTCGAACCTCACCTTTAACAAGACTCTTCCTCACTCCGTGTGTGTGTCTCTCTCTGATTCTGCTACACTAACCTCTTGAATAGTTCTTTTTTTAATTTTAATGTTTTATTGAACTCAATATAGCCAAAATATTTTTACTTAAACACGTAATCAATACAAAAATACTAATAGGGTAGGTTTCTTAGTTTTTTTTGTTGTTGTTGTTGTTTAAATTGCAGCTGACATACAATATTAGTTTCAGAAGTACAACACAGTGATTAGACAATTATAGAACTTATGACGTGATCACCCCGATAAGTCTAGTACCTGACACCATATGTAGTCATTACAATATTATTGACTATATTCCTTATGCTGTACTTTATATCCCTATGACTGTTTTGTAACTACCAATTTGTACTTCTTAATCCCTCCCATTTTTTCCCCTATCCTCCCAACCACCCTCCCATCTGGCAACCTTCAAAATATGCTCTGTATCTATGAGTTTGTTTTTCTTTTGTTTATAGATTCCATGCATAAGTGAAATCATATGATATTTGTCTTTCTCTATCTGACTTATTTCACTTAGCATAACACCCTTTAGGTCCATCAATGTTGTGACAAATATTAAGATTTCTTTTTTTTTTACAGCTGAGTGATATTCCATTGTAAAAATGTACCATATCTTCTTTATCCATTTGTCTATCAATGGATGCTGAGGTTGCTTACATATCATGGCTATTGTAAATAATACTGCAATGACCATCAGGGTGCATATATCTTTTTGAATTAGTGTTTTGGATTTCTTCAGATAAATACCTAGAAGCGGAATTGCTGGGTCATAAGGTAGCTCTATTTTTATTTTTTTAAGGAATCTCCATAACCGTTTTCCATAGTGGCTACACCAATTTACAATCTCCCCAACAGTGCACAAGGGTTTCCTTTACTCCACATCCTCACCAACACTTGTTTTTTTATTTATTGATGACCATTCTGACAGGTGTGAGGTGCTCTCATTGTGGTTTTAATTTGCATTTCCCTAATAATTAATTGATGTTGAGCATCTTTTCATGTTTGTTGGCCAGCTGTATGTCCTATTTGGAAAAGTGTTTATTCAGGTCCTCTGCCCATTTTTTAATTGGATTATTTGTGTATTTGGTATTATATAAGTTACATGAATTCCTTATATATTTTGGATATTAACCCCTTATCAGATGCCTCATTGGCTAATATCTTCTCCCATTCAGCAGGTTGTCATATCATTTTGTTGATGGTTTCCTAAATGTGCAATAACCTTTTAATTTGAGGTAGTCCTATTTGTTTATTTTTTCTTCTGTTTTCCATGTCCAAGGAAATATATAACAAACAAACAAGCAAAAATACTACTAAAAGCAATGTCAGAGAGTTTACTGGCTATGTTTTCTTCTTGGAGTTTTATAGTTTGGGGCACTCTGTTTAAGTCTTTAACTGATTTTCTTCTTTTCCAATTTATTCTTGTGTACGGTGTAAGAAAGTGATAGTTTCATTCTTTTGCATGTGTTGGTCCACTCATCCCAACATCATTTATTAAAGAGACTTTAATATTAAAGAGTCTTTACCCCATTGTATATTCTAGCCTTCTTTGTCATAGGTTAATTGACCATATAGGTATGGTTTATTTTTGAGTTCTATTCTGTTCCATTGCTCTATGAGTTCATTTTTAATGTCAGAACCATCCTGTTTTGATCACTGTCACCTTGTAGTATAGTTTGATACCAGGTAGCATGATACTTCCAACTTTGCTCTTCTTCCTCAAGATTGCTTTGGCTTTGGGTTCTTCTGTTGTTCCATACAAATTTTAGGATTATTTGTTTCATTACTTTGAAAAATGCCATTGGTTTTAATAGGAATTGCATTGAATCCATAAATTGTTTTGGGTTGTATGGTCATTTTAACAATATTAATTCTTCCTATCCATGAACACAGTATATCCTTCCATTTATTTGCATCTTCAATTTCTTTGTTCAGTGTCTTATAGTTTTCTGAGTAAAGATCTTTTACCTTCTTGGTTAAATTTATTCCTAGGTATTTTATTCTTTTTGATGCAACTGCAAATGGGATTCTTTTCCTAATTTTACTTTCTGAGAGTTCAGAAAGTAATTTATGAACATCCATTGTGTATCCTGCTACTTTGCTGAATTCATTTATCAGTTCTAATAGTTTTCTATTGGATTCTTTAGGGTTATCTATGTATAGGATTATGCCATCTGCAAATAATGAGTTTTACTTCTTCCTTACCAATTTGAGGCCTTTTGTTTCTTTTTCTTGTCTGATTGCTGTGTCTAGAACTTCCAATACTATGTTGAATGAAAGTGGTGAAGTGAACATCCTTGTCTGGTCCCTGATCTTAAAGAAAAAACTTTCAGTTTTTCACCATTGAGTATATTAGCTGTGGGTTTGTCGTATATGGCCTCTATTACGTTGCAGTATGTTCCTTCTATTCCCATTTTGCTGACAGTGTTTTTTATAAATGGATATTGGATTTTTTTCAAAGGTTTTTTTTCTGCATCTATTGATATGATTTTTATCCTCCATTTTGTTTATGTGGTATATCATGCTAATTGATTTGCAGATACTGAACTAGTCTTGCATCCTGGGAATAAATCCCACTTGATCGTGGTGTATAATCTTTTTAATTAATGTATTGCTGTATTGGGTTTGCTAATATTTTGTTGATGATTTTTGCTTCTATATTCACTAGAGATATTGGCCTATAATTTTCTTTCTTTGTAATATCTTTGTCTGTTTTTTGGTATCAAGGTAATGCTGACCTTGTAAAATGAGCTTAGGAGTTTTCCCTCCTCTTGAATTTTTTGGAATAGCTTGAGAATAGGTGTTAATTCTTCCTTGAATGCTTGGTAAAATTCACCTGTGAAGCCATCATTCCAGGGCTTTGTTTCTTGGGAGTTTTTTGATTACTGATTTGATTTCATTGGCAGTTATTTGTCTGTTCAGATTTTCTGTTTCTTCCTGGTTCATCCTTATTTCAATTCATTTCATTCATTTTCTGGAGTTTTGTCCTGTTCTTTCATTTGGAATCAGTTTATCTTCTCATTTTGGCTGCCTTCTGTGTTTGTTTCTATTTGATAGAATAACCTCTTGTGTCTCCCAGTCTTGGCGGAGTGGCCTTATGGTGCAGATATCTTGTGTGGTGCTATGGTGCAGTCTCACTGGTCACCTGAACTGGATGTTCCAGGCTTGTTCCTTGTATGGGTTGTGTGTACCTTCCTGTTGTATTTGAGTCTTGATTGCTATTGGCATGTCAGTGGGTAGGGTCAACCCTCAGCCTGACTAGATGTGAGGATTGGGTGTGATGGCAGACAAGATGTTTGGGGGCCGACACCACAGAGCAGGATTTACTAAAGTAAATCTTGTGCCTGCCAATCCATCCTTTAGGTGTGTCATTTGTGGAGCTGGTGGCTGATGCTCTGGTGCGGTCTGAAATGGACACCAGGTGTGTTGGTACTGAGGTCTTTTGGGAGTGGATCCAGTACAGGCCAAGTTCAGCCACTGTCTGTGTCTAGCCTGGGGCCACCTGGTAGTATCTACAAAGTGATATGCGCTTGGTAGCTGCCTATGCTGGGCTTGGAGGCACCAAGGAGAGGTTATTCCGTGAACTAAGCCCAGCAGCCACTAGTGCTGGGCTTGGGAACAGTTAGCAGGAAGTATAGGACACACTGAGGCCAACTGCTACTTGTTTTTGGTTTGTGGGCCTTTAAGAGATTTTAGGAAAGTCCACAGCACAATCTGAGGCAGGTCATTTGTATGAAAAAGGTTCAGCCTGGGCAAGCAAGTTGGGTAGGGTAGGGTCTCAGGGAATCATCAAGGTGAGGTGATTGGTGTTAGTAAGGCTAATGGAGTGCTCAGATTTGGTAACTGCCTGCACCTGCAGGCTGGGTGGGGGAATGGCACAAGAAAGGAGCAATGGCAACTACTGTCACTTACCTCCAGGAGAGAGCTTCTCTGAGCCCTGCCCCTCTAGCACTCACCCTGAAGGTAATCAATTCAGTTTCTCCCCATATGTCCCTTGTGCTTTTTGAGCTGCTGTCACTGTGCTGGAGCTCCCAGTGAAAGAGTTTATGAGTGAGTCTGTGCATAGGCCCTTTAAGACCTGCAGCACCTAGGTCTCTGCTAGCCCACTGATTTTCACAGCCAGATGTTATGGGAAATTCTCTTCCTGGCACTGGATCCTCAGGTTGGGGAGCCCAATGTGGATCTGGGAGACCTCACTGCTTAGGGGAGACCTCTGCAGTCAAGATGTCCCTCCTGATCCTTAACTGCCACACTATGAGTATGGGACCATCCTGTCTCTGTCTCTGCCCCTTCTATTAGTCTCAATATGGATTCTCCTTTATATCCTTAGTTATAGGACTTCTGTTTATCTAGTCTTAGGTGGTTCTCAATGACATTTTTTGTATAATTTGCTTGTAATTTCGATGTGGCTGTGGGAAGAGGCGAGCACAGCATCTCTGCCATCTTGACCTGAGGTCTTTGGCTATTTCTTAAACAAAGACATTGACCAAGATGACTGACCTGAAAGTTCTCCTCAGCTTTAGTAAATTTTAGATAGGGTTCATCCTGCCTCTAGGCTCCTGACTTTCTTTTTATTAGAGTATTTACTTTAGAAAACTTGTAACTGCATTCTTTCTCTGCCTCTTATAGACACAAATCATTTTTTTAAAAATTTCTTGTCAGTTTAAAATCCAGGAATGTCTTTCTCAAAGACCTGAGAGCCACCACTTTGAAATACAACCATCGAGAAATATAGTGCCCCTATCTCTGGCCCTTGTGAGAGGGTAAGAGCTTAACTTTTCTATTTTACATTGTAATGCCACCTCCTTTCCACGAAAGTATGAAAAAGTTTATTTTCCTTTGGGTAAGGTCAAGTAACAGACACAGGTGGCCTATGATTTCTCCAACACAGCTCTAAAAAATCTCCATCCCTTTGTTTGTGGAGTTGAGTTCACTCTATCTTCCCTACTACAGTAGTCTTAAATAAAATCTTTGCCTGTTTAATTTTGTCAGGTGCAATTTTTCTTTAACAGCATCAAGCACACTAATTCCTTGTAGTCTGGGCATTTGCTGTTTCCTCACTCTGTAATGTGTCGACCCCTAGGTATATTAGCACGACTTGCTTTCTCACTTCCTCCAGACTTTTGTTCAAGATACTACCCATTCAGTTAGCTCCCCTCCCCTAGATAAAACAGCAAATTCTATGCACCCCCCCCAATATTTTGTCCACCTTAACTTGTTTCATTCTTCTCCAAGGAATTTATCATCAGCTAAATTAATATATGTTCATTGTCTGTCTCTTCCCAATACAAGCTCCATGGGAGCAGCATTTCTTTTCTAGTTTGTTTACTGCTATATCCTTGGCATTTTGATAAAGGTATTGAGAAACTATTAACTAAACATTTGTTGAATGAAAGAACAAAAGTGAATTGGGAAATCAATGGCTATAGAGTGCCCTTTTGTTTCTTTAGACACAAAACCAAAGTTTGAACTATAATAATTTAGTTATCCAAAATTTAATAATTCCTGACTTAAATAAGCTGAGCACTTTCATTAGTATATTCTGTAAGTATATAAATGCATTAAAAATGGGATTTTATGTAGAACTTAGACAGGTATGAGGTAAAAATAAAAAAGGTAGTAATTAAAAAGTACATTCTATTAAAGGAAACACACACTTCATAGATTTATTACTTCCCTTTGCTTCCTCTGAATTTCTGATTCAACAACTCTATTGAAGAATCTTCTAAATGTTATTTTATAAGATATGGCAATGAATAAATTGTAGCTGTTATAAGAGATAATGTTCTAATAAGAAATAAAACAATTTTGAAATGGAAATTAGGACGAGAGCTAAGTTATGATTCTAATTGAACATCTGAAGCAAAATGGGGATATATTTTAAAAGAAAAACTTGTGAACTGCTGGTTAACTGGGCTATTTGGGATAAGATACGATATTGGAGAAAAGAATTTTTACTGTGCCCTGTTCTACCTCCTATTCATCACCCCACCTCAGGCCCTATAAAATAACACTATACTTCAGAAGAGAATAGTGATCAGCAATCTGTCACCTAACTTATGAAATGCTGAAAAATTGTTCTCCCTTGAGTTTCTCCAATATTATTCAAAATAACAATAATAAAAGCTAATATATAGAAAGTGCTTACCATGTACCAGGTACAACTTAAAATACTTTACATGGATCATCTTATTTACTCCTCTCAACTCTATGAGGTTCTATTATTAATATCCTCATATACCTGCCAAAAGTCATCTACCAGTGAAGGGAAAATCAAGATGGTTATAAAAGTCAGGTGAAAACATTGGATAAATTATCATATAAAAATTGTATAGGTGCTATATAAGAGAATAAGCAGTAGTTGGCAAAGAAATGTATAATTACCCTATTTTCTACCACAAGGCCTTAAAATAATGGTCTAAAGAAAATTGCATCATTAATATCTACTCACAGACTGGCAGTGGGTTCCCAAGGGCCTCAAGAAGAGATGATTGTTTATGGCTTCCTCCTTTCACAACCTACAGTGAACTCATGCAAATCCTGTGAGGGTAAACAGGATCAAATAGATGGTGTTGGAAGGAGAGCTGACTCTGGGTGGTGAACACACAATGTGCTATATAGATGATGTATTACAGAATTGTTCATCTGAAACCTATGTAACTTTGCTAGACATTGTCACCCCAGTAAACGTTAATTAAAAAAAGAAAAATCCTGTGGCGAATTCGCAGCACTTTGTAAAGACCCTGTTGTCAATGGTAATGCATCTTTTATTTAAAAAAAAATCTTAATTACTGATCTTGCATTTGCACATTGCAAAACATCAAAATGAAAATGTGAACCCTCCAAGACCATCTTCAAACAACAAGGAGGAAAATTTGTGTTTAGAAAACTAACTAGAGGTTTAAAAACACAGATGCTAGAATCAGAGAAACTTAGGTTCAAAATGGAGCTTGACACTTACTGGTTGCTGACTTGAGCAAGTTACTGAACTATTTAGAACTGCAATTTTCTCGTTTATAAAGTGGGAAGGTAAAATTAGTGCATATTTGAAAGAATATTATGAGAATTAAACTCAGTAATGTGTAATTTGCTTAGCATATGCCTACCATGGAACAAGCACTCTATAAAGGTTTGCTATTACTGTTGGTGATATTGCTGTTATTCTTTGCAGAATCTCAATCAACATATAACACAATAGAACATAACTTTTGCTAGAGATATAAATTATTATTATAGTACTATGAAATTTATTACAGATTAATATTTAACTTTATAAAAATACTAATACTTATTAATTATAATATGCTAATTTGTTTTTGCCTTAAAAACCACTTTTGTTTCTTTTTCTCTTAGACTGTATAAGCTCATTGAAGACAGAGATTCAGTCTTCTTCATTTGATTCAGTGAATCTTTATGCATTGCCTGCTGTGTGTCAGCCATCATTTAAGCTCAGAGAAATCAAAGTACTCTAAAAAAGTCTTTGTCTTTGAGGCCTTTTTTTTTTTTTGAGAGCAAAAATTGCAATAAACAAACAAATAAACATACTATACAGTTAGAGGGATATCCTCAATATTTTGAATAGAAATTGGTTCATAATAAGCATTCAATTAATACAAATTAAATTTAATTTGATTATTTTAAATTGTCAATATAACATGGAGAATATGCAAAGGTGTGCTGGAGTGGGTTTTTCCAGCTCAGGAGAACCAATTATGTGCATTTCTTCCTAATTTGGTGTTTAATTCTGTAAAATCACTTTGGTAACTTTAAATCAGCCATGGTGGTGAGAGTTTTTACATTATATAAATGAGCAATGCTACAAACTGCAGCTATTTTTCTAGAGAACCAGTTGTTAAACGTTTTATCAGCACCCCCCTGGATAAAGGCTGACATAGTATGGCATCTGACTTTTATGCACTTCTAAAAATAAATAACTCTTAATATAATAGCAAATAAATAATTATATTAATATATTTTAGATAGTCACATTTACAATTATGTAACACAATGTTAGTCTGCAGATGATTAATATATACATATACTTATATAAGTAGGATTATTTTCTTCCAATAATGATTATTATTATTGATTATATAGGTCAATGGGAAGAAGCATCTCTTGATTATTCAGGGCCATGGAAGGAGGATAATACGGATCACCCAGAAAAATCAATCAATTGATACATGTTTTCTATTTAATTTTAAATATACTACTTTGAGGAAACAATTTGTATTCTGAATAAAAATATATTTAGTATGATGTTAAGCAATTTGATATGCTTTAAACATAATAACCCACTGAATATGGAGGGAAAAGAAAAGCTTCTGGGTATGAGAAGGAAGCAAATTTAAAATGATTTCCCTGTGGAAAATCTCATGAAAATCATTTAGTTGACTTTATGCAGAGAGCTATAGTGCCCTGGGCTAGAAATTTCCCAGGGCTGCATGCCTGAGGAGTATAAATTATTAAATCATAATTTTAAAAAAGAAAAATGAAGAGCATTTTAAATTCTGCTACAACATGTGATTTATTGTTTAATTTTTAGTGTTATAATGTATCAAATGTACTTCACTCACTATGTTTTAGATATATATTCCTATTAAAATATTAGATATAGATTTGTTTGTGAATCAAAAATGTAAGAAAGGGCAACATTTGCCCATCCTTAGTCAACGAGAGATCTCATAAACCAGGAGCAAGTGAGTCTGAGAATTATCAGTCTGTTCTCAAAAAACTTTAGACTGTATTTCTAGCCTATGCCCCCTCCAAAGCACCCAGATCTTATAGATCTTATTATATTTAATTGCTGTTTAATAGCATGCAAATTAAATATCAAATTAAGTCCTAAGAGTGCGGTCATGTTGTTTCTATTATATCGATCAGCAAGTGGTGATAGCCTGTCAAATATTTTTCAATAATAATAAATAGTTATTATTTATCCCAAACCACCCCTCTCCCAGACACAACCCCTGGCCCTTTATATGTTATCTGTAATACCCATAAACAATCTTATCAGTAAATTATTACAAATGAGGAAATTTATGTGTAGAGAGACTAAGTATTAATATTTCCTCTTAGGTCAAACAAATAGCAAATGGCAAAACCTGGAGCCTAAAAAATGCCCTTTTGGGTACAAAGTCCATGTGAGTTTATTGAACTTCTTGGCAATTACCTTCTCTTTCTGTTATCACCCTTAATTTGTTCTATCGCAGTTTTTCCTTGGGGAAAAGAACATAAACATCTACTTGGCAATAGGGGCAATTCTCTCCACCAACACTACCATCCAAAGCCAACTCAAAGCAGATTGAATGGGAACTAAAAGTTTCCCCAGCCTTACTTTGGATGATACATTTTGATTCACCTTCAAATGGTACAAACTGTCCTTTTGAGTTTACGCCAGGGGCAAAGTAGAAATTGTGACTCTTGCTTTTGCCAGGCAGTTTAGATATCAATTTATGACAAAATAGTTTAAGTAAAATAAATTGTCTAGCTAAAACTTTCATTTCCAGATCAAATGGCAGACTTTGGTAAAAGGAGCCAAAACACATTTTCAAAGGAAAGGCTGTCTATTGTCAAGTTTTCTGAAAGATAGCATAGACATATTCTAAGGTCAGAGTTGAAAACAAGCTATTCTGTTCCCTCAAAATAACAAAAGAGAATTAGGTAAAAACATATAATAGTTGTATTGTGAGATAAGAAGTTATGTACATCCAAGAATAATTAATTAAATAAGAGAAATACCATGAAACACACAGCAACTTAAGTGATAAATGCCAGGACAAGTGACTAATCTCTTATAAATGTGCCCTTGTTTATTTTGAAAGTATATTTAATTGGTTCTACGTGACTTTAGAAGTGGAACATGCTTCCCAGACAAGAAAAAGTGAAGAAGTTCACCACCTCAAACCAGTATTATAAGAAATGTTAAAGAGACTTCTTTAAGAAGAAAAAGGAAAAAAAAATATGAATAGTAAGATAGCAAGAGCTACATATCTATCAATAGTTACTTTAAATGTAAATAGATTAAATGCTCCAATCAAAAGACCTAGGGTGGCTAAAAGACACATCCTCAGATCAAAAGACATACCAATACTAAAAGTAAAGGGATAGAAAAAGATCTGGGTGGTGAACACACAATGCAACACGAGTATATAGATGATGTATTATAGAAATGTACACTTTAAACCTATATAATTTTACTAACCACTCTTACCCCAATAAATTTAATAAAAGTTTTAAAAATAATTAAAAGGAAAATGGAAACAATTAAAAAAAAAGCTGGGCTGGCCGAGTGACGCAATGGTTAAGAACTAGCTTGGGATGCCAGAGGGCCCGGTTTGGATCCCACATATGAGGTCCAGTGACACTGCCCTCCACAGCTAAGATGCTGAACAACAGCTCAACCTGGAGCTGGGCTGCCCTGAGTCGCCAGAGATAGCGTAGGTTGCATGGGCTACTGTGTGTAGCCAGCAGCCAGCGTGAGCGGCCAGCAGCCACAGTGAGTGGCCTTCCAGAAGCCAGTGATTGATCTGCCTCGCCCAGGAAGAGCGCAATGATGGTGCCAACTTGGGCCAGTGAAGCAGGGTCCTCCACAACTAGACTGAAGAACAAAAGGACAGCAACTTGTCTGTTCCCCTTCCCCCAATTCCCCAGCACTGTTCCCATCCCCCCAATTACCCAATTAAAAATAAAATAAAATAAAATAAAGCTGGGTAGCAATAATTATACCAGACAAAAAAGACATTAAAACAAAGGCTATAACAAGTGACAAAGAAGGACCCAGTAATTCCACTTCTGAATATTTGTCCAGGGAAACCCAAACACTAATTTGAAAAGACATTTGCACCTATATGCTCACTGCAGCATTATTACAGTTGCCAGGATATAGAAGAAATCTAGATGTCCATCAGTAGATGAATGGATAAAGAAGAAGTGGTACATATACACAATGGAATATTGTCCAGCCATAAGAGAAAATGAAATCTTGCCATCTGCAACAAGGATGGACCTAAAGGGTACTGTGCTTATTGAAATCAGTCAGACAGAGAAAGACAGATACCATATGATTTCACTTATATGTGGAATCTAAAAAACAGAATAAATGAACAAAACAAACTCATAGATACAGAGAACATTCTGATGGTTGCCAGATGGGAGGGGAGGTGGAGGAATGAGTGAAGGAGGGCGAGGGATTAAGAGGTACAAATAGGTAATTGCAAAATAGTCATGGGGATGTAAAGAATAGCATAGGGGATATAGTCAATAATCTTGTAATAACTAATATAGTGTCAGGTGGGTACTAGATTTATGGGGGGATCACTTCATAAATTGTATAAATATCTAATCACTATGTTGTACACCTGAAACTAACATAATATTGCATGTCAACTGTAATTCAAAAATAAAAAAAATCTAGAAAAATAAGAAGTGGAACATGCTTCCCTGTCTCTCTTTCTGCCTTCCTTCCTTTACCCAAATATTGGCAAGCAGAGCAGTCAGTTGAGGATTAGCAAACTTTTCATTCAGTGGTACGTTTCTAAATATGCCACGAATCATGTTACATTCAACACATAGTTTCGGCATATTTTGAAGTTTTGATGTGACATTTAAGTATTTCATTCATCTGAAATTTATTTTTGTGTGAGATTAGAGATCTATTGTCTTTTTTTTTTAATATGGATACTCAATTTCCCAAAACATTTATTTAATAGCCTTTCTTTTCTCCACTAACCTGCAATACCACCTCTGCTATATATCAGACTTACATTGATATGTAGGTTGGTTTTCTGGATTCTCTCTTTTTTTTTCCACTTTTACCTCAAATATCATAATAACATCAATACTATGCTGTAACAAATACAGCATATAACTTTATAATATTAGATATCTTTAGAATAAACCTTGATGGGCAACTTGCCAAACTTTATTTTTCTCTGTTAGTAATTTCTTTGCTATTCTTGAGGCTTTGGAATATCATCTTAATTTTAGAATAAGTTTGTCAAGTTTCATGAAAACAACTTGTTAGGATTTTGATTGACATGATATTTAATAAGTCCATTTTTAGACAATTGATAGTTTGAATACATTGTGTCTATGAGCATGGTATGATATTTTATTTATCAGATGTTTTTAATAACTTTCATTATAGTTTAATAGATTTCTGCATAAAAGTCTTGCCCATTTGCTTGCTTTATTGCTAGACATTTTATATTTTTGTTGCTTTTATAAATATCTTTTCTTGCCTTTGTTACTTATTCTAAATATGTTAGTATATAAAAAATACAATTGACTTTTTAATATCAATCTTATATTTCAAATTAGCTAATCTCTCTTAATAATTCTAATAATTTGTCTGTAAATATTTGGTGATTTCTGTGTAGACAATTATATCACCTAGGATTAATGACTTCTTTCCTTAATTCCAATTGTTATAGGGTCTATTACTTTTCCTCATCTTACTATGCCTACTAATATGTTTAGAAAATGGCTAATTGAAACAGAGATAGTGGGCATACTTGCTTTGATCTTCAATTTAGTTATTTAGCATTCACAATTAAATATGTTCATTGTAGGATTTTATTGATACCCTTCTGCTTTACTTGTGAATATGTTAGATTATGTATATGGCAAAAGGGAATTAAGGTTGCTGATCGCCTGACATTAAAACAGTGAGACTATCCGGGATTATCCAGGTAGATTACTTTCATGTGTCAGTTTAGCTGGGCCACGCTGACAAGATAGTTAGTCAAACACAAGAGGTTTCTGTGAGGGTGTTTTTAGATGAGATTTACATTTACATTGGCTGACTCTGAGTAAAGCAGATTGCCCTCCATAATGCGGGTGGACCTCATCCAGTCAGCTGAAGGAAGGCCTAAAGAGCATAAAAGCCTGTCCTCTAAACAAGAGGGAATTCTCCATCAGACTGCCTTCAGACTCCATCTTCAATATAAATTCTTCCTGGTTTTCCAAATAACTGTCTTTGAACTCAACTGTAACTCTTTTCCAAGCCTCCAGCCTGCTGGCTTCCCTCATCAGATTTTGGATTTGCCAAGCCTCAACAACTGCATGAGTCAATTCTTCAAAATCTCTCTCTCTATATATAGACATAGATAGATATATAGAGAGACAGATGACCGATATTTAGAGATTAGAGATAGAGATTAGAGATAGAGAGGGAGAGACAGAGAGAGAAGAGAGAGAGGAGAGAGAGAGAGAGAGAGAGAGAGAGAGAGAGAGAGAGAGAGAGAGAGAGAG
>NW_017732432.1:151419-174149 GCF_001890085.2 Hipposideros armiger | reverse complement strand
TTGGTTCTGAGAGTGACTATGTGGGAACATACTTTTTAATATGAGTTTTCTGAATTGTTTCTGAGTTTTCTGGAATTGGATCTCTATTCTTGTTAGATTTAAAGACACTAATGACTATTTCAAGTAGTAAAGAAAGCACTGACAGCCCACAGTGGGATGCGGCAATGGAAATATAGAAAATATCACAATTGGATAATCATAATCAAGCAGTACAGGATGTAGGTGATCATGTATATGATACCTTTGAACATTTTTGTGAAAATAACAAATATAATGAGATTGACTGGCTGCTGTTAACATCACTGAACATAGTGAAGAAAGAGAAGGATGGGCTCAGGGGTTAAAATGCCTAGTTCACGCACCACATAAATGGCCTGAAAGCTTCTATGCCTGCCCTGAGAATGACCCTCATCTCTCATAGGCACAGGGCTGAGATCACTGAAAAACAAACCCAGATCTCATCCTGCGAGTGACTGAATTACAACACGAACTGAATTCCCAGGCTCCCAAGTTATTTGCTGTGTGTGAGGGCATTGACTGGAAAGGAATATCATCCTGTAATGTGGAATGGGGCCATGTGGGAAGACAATCACGAAGCTGGGGACACTGAGCCCCTGAATTCTGATGAGTCTTCTTTGCCAGGAGTGGCCTCTCCACCCCCCTTTGAGATTAATCCAGAGGTAGTTGTCATGCAAGACAATGCTAACTCCCCTCAGGACTGACCCCCTCCACCACTCTTTGAAATTAAACCTATAATTAGACTCAAGTACAGCAAGTGACCAAAGGTGAGATACAAAGCATGACCCATGAGAACTACTCTATACTCCAAAAGAACTACTTGAGTTTTCTAATTTATATATACAAAAATTCTGGGAATATATGTGTGAATAGATATTTAAGTTGTGGGATAACGGTGAAAGGAACATACATTTGGATCAGGCCAAATTTGTTGAGATAGGCTCTAAGCAGACATTGTGCTTTTAATGCTGCAGCTCAGGGAGTTATGGTTTAATTGGTTGGTTGATTGGTTGGTTGCTTGGTTGGTTTACAAACATATGGACTAAAAGGTGGCCCAGAGTGATTTAGCTAGAAATACCAGAACTGCCTTGGTTTACTGTAGAGGAAGGAATTCAAAGGCTTAGCAAGATTGGAATCTTAGATTTGTAATTTAAGACTCGCCCACCCTGGGAGGGTCCAGGAGATGCCTTTGTATGTCCCTCCACCCCAATCTCCCAGATTCATATGTTTAAGTTCTAACCCTCAGTAACTCCATATGTGACCTTAAATGGAGATTGGATCCTTACAGAAGTAATCAAGTGAAAAAGAGGTCATTAGGGTGGGCCCTAATCCAATAGGACATGTCCTTATAAAAGAAGAAATTTAAACACTAAAAACACTTGTAGAGGAAAGATGATGTGAAAAGACAAAAGGAGAAGATGGTGATCTACAACCAAGGAACTGGGCCTGGAGGATTCTCCCTCACAAACATTGGAGGGAACCAACCATGGCGAGAACGTGATTTCAGACTTCTAACCTCCAGGACTATCAGCCAATAAATTTTTGTTGTTTGAGCTACTCAAGTTTGTGGTGCTTTGTTATGGCAGTTCTAGAAAACTAATATACAAAGTGTCCAATAAATGCTGTTTTTATTACTGCTGTATTTTGAGAAGAGTAGAATAATAGAACACCAGTCAAATTCATTGAAAGCTTTTGTATGTGCCAGAAAAGCAACTGCCCACCCTGTTATCGTAAACTTAAGCTTAAATGTATCGCCATTACGTTCAGGAATCAGCAAGAATAGCTTCTGCTGGCTTCATAAACTGTTTGGTTGTCTACTTATCTTTTGTCACCCTCTATCTTTTCTTATTTTAGATCGGATTTGTTATCTTCTTTCTTCCCCATTACTAGTTTATCCCATTTAAACCAATTACCTCTTCCCTAAATCACACATATAAAAATACGTTGGTTAATTCCATCATTTACTTGGTCCTTCAGACAAAATTTATCATAATAAAAATGTCCATGTATTGGGCAATAACAAACACATTCAGAAGAATGACATTCAAGCACTCCTTCACGTTTTTTTTTTTTCATTCCTCACTGATGGTTTAGTGAGGATGTAATAAAGATACAGACTAAGAATCTGTACCTCAAGAAAAATGTTGTGAATTGCCTTCTTAGAACTCTTCCTTCTCCATCACTAGTTGAAACTTTGGAAAGCCACAGATCTATTTGTTAAGTGGAAATATAGGATGTTTCCTATGAGCCTCCATCCAGACAGCTTTTCAACTCAGCTCTTTTCTTGCATCCCTCTCAAATCTATCTCAGGAAGGTATTTTGCTGGCACAGTTTTCATTTCTATTTACTCTATTTGTGAACACAAAATGACTAGATCCTCATGTTTTTGAAAGTGGGTAGAGAGAGCACCATTAGAAGCCAGAAACTAGGTTTATTACGCTACAAGCTGGAATCATATCTTATAAAATGTTTTAAAGTAAAAAGTTTCTAAGAACCCTGATCCCCACCTCCAATAAATATTAAACAAGAGACTACCAATAACCACAAGATGTCCCAAGTCTTAGTGAAGTTTTGAGCTTTAATGAACTCAGAAGTACTAAGGCTACAAACTTACAAAAACATCATTTGACAAATTAATTACTTACACTGTTCTCATATTTGTCTTTACATGTGAAGAATACATTTTTAATTTTAAGTTTTTGTTTCAGTCACTCTGCAGATGCAATTTTAAAAATTAAATTAAAAATATTATTCAAGATACACAATTCTAAACAAGTGCAAAAGAAATGGAAATAAGTTTTCAATGATGTTTCGCCTACATTTGTAAGCATTTATATTTCTGGAGTTATAAAAGGCTTAAAACCTCACAAAGACTTTTGGGACAACAGATTATTAATTCACATTTTTCCCCTTTAACAAGTCTTTTTCTCAAATGCGGTTGTATAATTTTTGTTTACACAGTAAGAAAATGTTTGTTTTTCAGTATTGAATGTAGCATATCTCAGCAGAGAGATTTTGTAGTTGTCAATTATAAGACATTGTTCAGCAACTGCAGTGCATAATAAACCAATCTGTCTCTACAACACATCAAAGTGTATTTCTATTGGAATTCCTCTAACATACTCATCACCAAGCTGTAACCCTGGGACTGCACTGAATTTTTTTACACTTTATCTGTTATTATTACTGAAGGCCCAGCTTAAAACTTAGGGACAGAAAGAAAATGGGAGGTTTCTTCCATAAAGAATATTGCAAAACAGAGATCAAAGACACAATTTCACTCCTCAATCTGTGCAATCCAACTTAGTTTACAATTAAAGAATGATTTTAATTGTCAAACTTTCAAATTTTATTAAATGTTTGTGGTAATGCATCAAATGAATTCCAGACCTATATAAATACACAGGCAGCTGTTTGCAATTTACATTTTTATCAGTTTTGAAACAGCACAATGTACTTCCTGCACCTTATTTTCAGAATTTGCATTTTATCATCTTTGACTACCCAGTATACAGTATGCAGTACTTGAATATCTCATCCTTTGACTTTTCATTTTTGATTGTAAATCAGATGATGTTTGGCACTTTCCTCTTTTCTCATTTTTCTCTTCTCTCAATCTCCAGGTTTACTTGCTCCCATTTCTTCTTGGCTCTAATAAAACACACAAATTATTGCAATTATTTTCTTTTCCATCATTCTTCAGGGTACCAACATTTTGCATGTCTTTTGCTAATTATTTACCATAAATCTAAAGGCAAAACAAATAGTGAGCCATTGTTTTAATTCATAAGTTTTCAAAATGCCATTCAATCTAATCCTACTTCTTTCCGAAGCTTACTGTGTTTTGAATTGGAGGGAGGGATGGATGGATTGGAAATAACACTATATATAAAGCTGCACCATGGGGCACTCAGAATGAACAGAATAAATGTTTCATCTTAAGAGATAGGCACCTCCAGTCACATCAGTTATATCCCTATCAGAAAGGACATGTGGCCCCAAGGGAAGGCTAGCAATGAGAATGACACCTCTAATTGTCTTCAGATTCTTCCCACAATTCCCAAAGACACATTTTTCTCTCCTATTGCATTATCCTTATAGTACTCAATGACATTTTCCCAAAAGGCTCCTCTCATCCATTTATACTTCTGTGGCCTCGGTACCTAGATATTTCTTGGAGGAATAGACTAGTGGCAGTCCATCTGTCCACTGGGTAATGCTTATGTCACTTCTCTGTGCCCTAGCAGGAAGTACCAGGGAGGAAATACAAGCTAATCTTTCTCTTATTCTGGTGATGAAAACAATTGGAAAGGATAAGAGTCTAGGAGTTATGAGTTTCCCAGTCTATAGCTCAGGTAATACAAAAGCTAATTTCATTTTGTTATAATTGTAATTTTTTTTACTGTAAATCCCATGCTGCCTGATGTAGAAAACTTATCTGGTCCTTTGCATATACACTTTGTTAAATTCAGTGATTTCTTAGTTATTTCACATTTCTATTTTAATTACATTTAGATTTGATATTCTTTCTCAGGGTTTTTCTCCCTCCCCCACCTCCCTGCTGCTTATCCCAATTTCTAGGATTGGGATAGGGGAGGATGGTTGTTGCTGTGACAACTAGGAAGAGAATGTCATCTCAACAATCTTGTGCCTCAACAAGATCTGGGTCATGGGCTGAGGTGAATGGTGGTCCAGATAACATAGTCTAAGGTTTCTCAAATTTTAATGTGCCTCCTAATCACTTGGGGCTCTTGTTAAAATGCAGATTCTGATTCAGCAGGTACGAGATGGAGATTCCACATTTCTAATGAGCTCCCAGATGATGTCATTGCTGGTGGTGCTCAGGTCGTACTTCAAGTAACAAGGGTTTGATTGATAGATGATGATGGCTTCTCATCAACTCCCTAGCAGAGCAATCTGTTGAGATTCCAGCTGAGCCTTCCCCTCCAATAGGGTCCCCCCACTAAAGCATCTTTCTGATGTCATCCCCTCAGTCACTCCCAGCCAGGAGATTTTGTGTAGATCTACTGGTCCTTTCATCCAGGTGCTCATTCTGACTGGAATCTCACAGGATATATGATGTGCTCTTAAGAAACCTTCGAGTTTGGAAATCTCAAGAGGCTATCTCCAGCCCTCTCATGTTACACATGGCTGGCCCTTCCCCCAGGTTGCATTTGAGAAGTGCGATGCAGATCCTCTTTATGCTCAGATTCTTATAAACTTCAAGGGGAATTCTATCATTGATCTTTCTATGTCTGGGGTCTAGCATAGCTGGAGGTGGTGGGAGAATTGTGCCTAATAAGTGGCTCCACACTGTATCTGGCCTCTTGCTGCCACTCCATACTTTCCTCATTACTCTTCAGATTGAAAGAAAAAAGTGGTTTCAGCGGCTCACATCTCCTGTCAAAACCCCTTTCCTGTGCCATACATGGATGGTACATGTTTCATGTTCTGAAGTGAACCTTCCTCCCCCAAGTCCTTCTGCAACTCATGTTTAACTATCTGGGAGGGGTGGGGAGAAGGCTGCTGGGATACAAGAACGGTCACTGGGATGGGGCAGGGGTGGGGAGCACATCCTTCAAAACTCCAAAAAGTATCCCACCCACAAGGAAACCATGGGAGAAAAAGATGTGGCTCGACAATTTGTAGTTTTAGTCAGGATTTTCATCGACTTTTCACCTCCTTCACCCCCAAATTAAGTACAACAACATGTGAAAACCCATACGAAGTTAAGAGAAACTATAGTCAATTGAATCATGCTACAGCAAAGTTCTCTTGAAGTACAATATGTTTTGGGGAGAGATGGGGGAAAAAATAAGCAATTGACTCCAGTACATAACTACATATACAAGTCTGTATATTATGTCACAGTTGCAGTCAAAAGAGTTTAGAGAAATATTGCCTTAGAAGATCCCAGGTATTTATTTTGGAAAAGGAACCGTTTCTAGTCTGGATATGTTCTGGTTCATTCTGGGAAGCTCTTGTATCAGAGCATATGGATTCCAGATGATTCTGCAAGTTCTAGGCTACTGATTTAGGCAGGGACTCCCTATCTAGAACTTTTTCTGAAAGGTTCAGGTTTCTGAGAAGTACTGAAACCATCAATTTATCCTGTGTGGTTTTTCCAAACCCACTGAGCCAGCCCCAGGATAACTAGGAGAAGATACTAAGGTTTTTAGCAAAAGAACAAACTGAGGTCAAGTGTGCTACAAACCTCTATCCTGGTGAGGTTCCCAAGATCCCCACACCCTCCCAGAGAACAGAGCACAACAAGAGGGAGACCATAGTCTCTCTAAACTTCGTGGCCTGGAAACTTCATCTTAGAGGCCCTGACAGTCTCTACCAACCAATATTTGTCTGTGGTAGATATAGTAGGGCTTTAATACTTTGTGTCAAAATACTGTTGTATATATTTGCTTTGTAGTTCAATCAAAAATGCATCTTAACATATAATTGCTGCAACTGCTACATTTGGAGCTAAAGAGAGAAATATACCAAAAGATTCTGATAACAATAAGAATAGGTAAAAGAGAACACAATAAAACAAAGTAAAGTTAAATTGCTAGTAGACAAAGTACTACTAAACTTGGAGATCCAAAATGGCAGAGTAGATAAATGCTGTGTTTGCCTCATCCTGTGAACCCACAAAAAAAACAACTAAATTATAGAACAATCAACCTGGAGAACCATCTGAAGTCTAGCTGAACAGATGTTTTATAACCAAGGATATAAAGAAGAAGCCACATTAGGACTGGTAGGACGGGCGGAGATACAAAACGGAGCCAGCCTCAAACCTCTGTGTGCGGGAGGAAAGTTGGGAGGGATATCTTGGCCACAGAGGTTCCCCATGGAGAAGCAAGGGACTGCAAGCCCCACACCAAGCCCCACCAACCTGGAAAAGTGGTGCTGAGACGAGGAGCCCTCACAACATCTGGCCGTGAAAAATAGTGGGGATTCCAATAGTCTGGATGGGATGGGAGGCTGTGGGAAACCTAGATGTCCTCTTTAAGGGCCCAAGCAGGCACTTACCCTGGGCTCTGGTGGAGGGACAATGACTCGGAGGACCTCGGAGATGAACGGGAAGCAGACCAAGGAGTGTGGCTGCAAGTGAAGGCTGGAGGGACAGTCCTCACTGGCCCAGTGTGGGGTCCTATGCCTGTGCAGGTGGGCGCCGTCTTTCCTGTGTTGAGCCCGCCCCCACAGGCTAAATCTGAGTCTGATTGGCCTGTGAGCTCTGCTGCTCTAATCTGCTGATTCACTGAGACCCTGACTCACCCAACTTTGAACCACATGAGGCTTTATCGGCAGCTAAACCTTATGGTAGCCAGCAGGTGGCAGCAGCCCTCAACACGTCCTGGCTTTTTGTGGAGCTACCCCAGGCCCAGTACTGGTGGCAGCTGTCCTCAGTTTGCAGCGTGGCCTCTTCTATAGGCCTCCAGGTGGAGCACAGGCAGCAATCAACTGTGGATCACTTTGTAGCTACTACCAGGTAGTCCCCTGCCAGTCACAGGCAGTGGCTGACCTGGGCCTGCAACAAAGCCCCTCTCACAAGTCCCTAGGGACCAACATACTTGGAGGTTAGCTTCAGACCACAGCAGAACACCACCCAACTAGCTCAACAAGTGGCACACACAAAGGGTCATCTCAACAGGCACCAGAGCCCACTGGGGTGAATCTCTCTCCTTGGGGTAAGCCCCCCGCACAGCAGCCCATAAGCTGTGGTCATGGCCAAACTCCACAGCCAATAAGCCTAAGGGCCAATGCCACCCACTGACTTGCTAATAGCAAGCAAGGCTCAACTGTAACTAACAGGAGGGCACACACAACTCACACAAGGGACACTCCTGGAACACCCAGTGCAGGTGATCAGGGAGACTGGGCCACTGGGCCCCACAGGACCCCTATTACATAAAGCTACCCAGAAAGGCTGGGAGACTTAACAGCTCTACCTAATAAAACGAACTCAGGGAGGCAGCCAAAATGAGGAAACAAAGAAATATGTCCCGAATGAAAGAACAGGAGGAAACTCCAGAAAAAGAACTAAACAAAACAGAGGAAAGCAACGTACCAGATATGGAGTTCAAAACAATGGTTATAAAGATACTCAATGAACTTAGAACTTCAACAAAGAGATAGCAAGCATAAAAAAAGACACAGAAATCATAAAAAAGAACCATTCAGAAATGAAGAAAATAACTGAAATGAAGAATGTGCTATGGGCCAGCCAAGTGGCTCAGTTGGTTAAGAGTTAGCTTAAGAGCATGAGCTCTGAGCAAGAGGGCCGCCAGTTTGATTCCCACATGGGCCAGTGACGCTGCACCCAAGCTGAGCTACCACTGAGCTGCCAACAGGTGGCAGGATGGCTTAGTTGGTGAGAGCACATGCTTCTAACAACAAGACTTCCTGTTTGATGGTGGGCTACACCCACCTGCAACTAAGACTGAACTCGGCACTTTGAGCTGAGCTGCCACCCAGATGGCTCAGTGGATAAAGCATGCGCTCTTAACAACAAGGCTGCTGGTTCGAGTCCCTCATGGGATGGTGGCTATGCCCAATTGCAACTAAGACTGAACATATCACATTGAGCTTAGAGGCCACAAGCTGCTGATGCGCAGCCAGGTGGTGACTGGTACTCTCCACAACTAAGAGCAACAACTTGGCTGGTCCCCGTCCCCAATACCCCAATTGAAAAATAAATAAATAAAAAGAATGTGCTAGAAGGAATCACCAGCAGTCTACATGAAGCAGAGGATTGAATCAGTGATTTGGAAGAAAGGTAGCAGAAAACATCCCATTGGAACAGCAAAAGAAAAAAAGACTTAAAAAAATTAGGATAGATTAAGAGATCTCTGGGACAGCATCAAGCGTAACAACATTCACATCATAGGGGTACCAGGAGAAGAGAGAAAGCAAAGGATTGAAAACCTATTTGAAGAAATAATGACTGAAAATTTTCCTAACCTGGTAAAGGAAACAGACATACAAGACCAGGAAAGTGAAGAGGGTCCCAAACAAGATTAACCCAAACAGGCCCACACCTAGACACATTATAATTAAAATAGCAAAGGTTAAAGACAAAGAGAGAATCCTAAAATCAGAAAAAGAAAGGCAACCAGTACCTTAAAAGGGAGCATCCTTAAGATTGTCAGCTGATTTCTCAAGAGAAACTTTACAGGCCAGAAGGAATTGGCAAAAAATATTCAAAGTGATGAAAAGCAAGGATCTACAACCAAGACTACTCTACCCAACAAAGCTATCATTTAAAATCAAAGGACAGATAAAGAGCTTCCCAGACAAGAAAAAGCTAAGGGAGTTCATCACCACCAAACCACTATTACAAAGAATGTTAGAGAGACTTCATATATATAATATGAATAATAAAATGGCAATAACTATGTATCTATCAACAATTACTTTCAAGGTAATACTTTCAAGGTAAATGAATTAAATGCTCCAATCAAAACAAAGGGTGGCTGAATGGATAAGAAAACAAAACCCTTACATATGCTGCCTGCAAGAGACTCACTTCAGATTGAAAGACACAAACAGACTGAAAGTAAAGGGATGAAAAAAAGTTATTTCATGAAGATGAAAATGAAAATGGAAAAATAAAAAAAGTACAAGTTGGGGTAACAATACTTATACCAGACAAAATAGACTTTACAACAAAGGCTATAGTAAGAGACAAAGAAGAACCCAGTAATCCCACTTTTGGGTATTTATTTGAAGAAACCCAAAATGCTAATTCCAGGGGACGTGTGCATCCATATGTTCATTGCAGCATTGTTTACAATGGCCAAGATGTGGAGGCAGCCTGGGTGTCCATAGATGGATGAAAGGATAAAGAGGAGGCAGTACATATATACAGTGGAATATTGCTTGGCCGTGAACCTGAGGGAATGGCTTCTTGCCATCTGTAGTGGCAGGGATGGACCTGGAGGGTACTGTGCTGAGAGCAGTATGTCATAGAAAGATAGATGCAATGTGATTTCACTTATATGTGGAATCTAAAGAACAAAATAAACAAAGAAACAAAACAGAAACATACTCATAGATATAGAGGACATTTTGATGGCTTCCAGATGGGAGGGGGTTGAGGGAGTGGGTGAAAAAAGGGGAAGGGATTAAGAAGTACAAATTGTTTGTTACAAGGTAGTCATGGGGATGTAGGGTATAGTATAAGGAATAAACTCAATAATATTGTAATAACTATGTATGGTGTCAGATGGGTACTAGATATATCAGGGTGATACATGGGAGGGAGTTTGGGGGACAGGGTGAAAAAGGTGAAGGGATGAACAAGTACAAATTAGTAGTTACAAATAGTCATGGGGATGTAAAGTACAGCATAGGGAATATAGCTAATAATATAGTAATAAGTATATATAGTGCCAGGTGGGTACTAGACTAATCAGGGGAATCACTTCTTAAATTATATAAATGTCTATCCACTGTACTGTACACTTCACATTAATATAAAATAATGTTGAATGTCAACTGTAATTGAAAAATTAAAATGGGGGGGAAGGTAAAGGGGAATAAAAGGTTCAAATTTCCAGGTATAAAACAAGTAAGTCAATGGGGACGTAATGTACAGCATAGAGAATATAGTCACTAATATTGTGACAGTAATGGTATGGTGTCAGATAGTTGCCAGACTTATCATGGAGATCACTTCTTCAGGCATATAAAATGTTGAACAATTATGATGTACACCTGAAACTGATATAATGTTGCATGTTAGCGATACTTTTAATAAATTTTTTTTTAAAAATAGATCTACTAAACTCCAAGTAATTATGTTCACTTATATCATGAAAATTTTCTAAATTTTCTAAAATATGTTCCTTGGGCTTAAAAACTTGTCATTCAGTTTTAGAATTGTATGATACATTAAGATCACTAATAAATATTTACCTATATATAACTTTTCAGTTTTTGAATATGTTTTTGAAAAAGGAATTCTTTTTCGCCAGGCTGAACCATTATATGACGTTGACATATATTTATCTGGGAAAAAAAGAAGATTGAAATTAAATATTGTATAACTTTAAAATCATATTCCAGGAGTTTTCAAAGTTATAAACATCGCAAGGTGAATTTATTCTCTAAGTAATTCATTTTACCATTTCAAAGCTAAGGGATCAGGAACACAAGTGAATTTATTAAGACTATTTAAGTTATCAACGAATAGGGTTACACATCTCTTCATTGGCTGTTAATGTCCTCAAATAAGGCTCTCTTCCATGACACTCAGCTAGAGGAAGGTATGGTTTCTAGATGTGATCAAAATATTTAATTGCCTTGCTTTACAATGATTTTACATATAATTCTGCTAATATTTGTAGAGTTAGAAGAAAAGAAAGGGAGGAAGGAAGAAAGGAAGGGAGGGAGGAATGAAGGGAGGAAGGAAAGAAGGGAAGAAGGGAAGAAGGGAGGGAGGGATGGAGGGAGGGAGGAAGGGAGGGAGGCAGTAAGGGAGGGAGGGAGGGAAGGAAGGAAGGAGACCTAGGAGGTACATTCCTGTTCCCTTTTCCTTTCACGAAGTGACTCCCATGATGGCAGTGACTGCCCTGCTGTAATGAACTCACTGTCCCAGGAAACCAAAGCATTTATATACTGAGTTCCTCTAACAGCTCTATATTTGAACTATTATCTAACAATGTTGTATTTGTGTTTTCAAGTATAATATTACTATGCAGCTGTGATTCTCAAAGCCTGGTCCATAACAATACTAAAAATTTATTTGCTGTTTTCACTGTGCTAACATTTTCACTAATAATGCAAAAGCAATAATAAGTGTAACCACAACCACCTTAACACAAATGTAGACAATGGCACCAAACTATTCTGGTAGTCATTGTATTGTGCACAGCCATCTACTCATAGTAAAATAATAATGAAATTAATAATAAAATAATAATAGTAAGAAATAAAACTAAAAGCCAATTTCAGGGCCAGCCGAGTGGCGCTTTGGTTAGGAGTTGGCTTGGGATGCCAGCTCTGAGCAGCAGGGTCCCGGTTCGGATCCCACATGAGGGCCAGTGACGCTGCACCCTCTACAGCTAAGATGGTGAACAACAGCTCAACCCGGAGCTGGACTGCCGTGAGTCGCCGGCAATGGCGTAGGCTGCAGTGGGGCTGGCTGGCAGCAGGTGTGAGCTACTGTGAGCTGCCATAAGCAGCCGTTCAATGGCCGGCGAGTGACTGCCTCACCCTGGAAGAGCGCAATGATAATACCAACATGGGCTAGTGAAGCAATATCCTCCACAACTAGACTGAAGAACAAAAGGACAGCAACTTGTCTGTTCCCCTTCCCCGATTCTCCCCATTAAATCTTTAAAAAACAAAAAAAGTCAATTTCACCTAAGAATCTCCTTATTTTTATATATAAATTCATACATCATTCTATTCAAAAACAAATAGAAGAAAAACATTTTAAATAAAGCTAACTTCTATTTGAATTATAAAAGAAAGGACATAAAAGAGACACAGTTTTTACTTAAGTTTTACAAAGTACACAACATTCAGTACCCCACTAACTAGACTGTGAATGAATATAAACATGAAACGACAGGGATTGAGTGGCGTTTTGTTAAGTGAGAAATGTGAAACCCACCTTCAAAAGAGCAAAATTCGTGAGACAGGAAGAAAATGAGATTTGATTCCCTCCTCCCTTGTGGCCTTGTACTTCCTGACATATACTATGATTTTGGCTATTACACGCTGAAATGAGTTAGAAGCAATCTTTCCATGGTGGGAGAGATGAGCGGTTGTCAAAAATATTTCAGTTAACCCGCAAACTAACCTTTTCAGAAAGGAACCATGAAGGTCTAAAGAAAAGCCAAGGCATTCGCTTGAAAGTGATAATTGAACAATGCAGTTAGTGGAACAAGAAAATGTCGACTACTTGAAAATAATCCTCAAGAGTGAAATAAAGCTATCGAGGGGGAACAAAGTGCAGCGCTCTGAAGAAAAGCTCTAGGGAGGTTCAATGTCAAGTCATCTGCGCCAACATGTTTTCCTCCATATCCTTTAAATCATGTGCACGATTTCACATGGAAGAAATGCTCTCACAGGTTTTCTAAGGTAGTGGTGATGGCTTGGAAAAGGAAGAGGGGAGCAGGCAGCAATGAAGATGAGTTGGGGCATTAGGAAATTCCATGAGAATGCAAACCACAGACATGAGTGAACCATATAAGTAAGGAGCTTCACCTGGACAGAGGTGGAGTTTGGGTTCCTTGTGAACGTGGACCTGATTGGAGAACCCATTTGTGGGCCTGCTACGGTGAGGTGCATTTAATGAGACAGTCTTGACAGCTTCGCTCTGAACACGGATAGAAGATGCATTTTCAGCATTTCTGGTTTTATTGTTGCGATGGTAACTCATTTTACTTTTAGGATTTGGGGCCTGTACTGCTATAAAAGAAAGGAGAAAAGGAGGGATAAAACGAGCTGGTTTCATACTCTAAATAACATACTGTACTTTAAGTGTTTCATAGCACAGTCGAAGACAATGCAAGCTAAAAGAACTAAGTTTATTGGAGTTGAGTTGATATCTAAAATAACATATTACACAATGGTGATTTGTTTTTCAGGTATAAAATGTTATTTGATATTTAATCTCTTTTCAAGTTATAATTTAGGAATATCAAATATATAGACACCATACCTCTCCGCATTCCTGGGCTGGGAAAGTTCTTCGGTTCATCATAAATCCATTTTCTTTTTTTCATGCCTTTAAAATGAGGCTTCCTCACTGGCTGGACATTATTCACTTAGAGGAGATACAAATTGTTACAGTTTTTTAAAGAGATGCTTGCATCTGAAAATTACTGTATTGATAATTACATATCTGTGCATTCACATGTCAAGTAAGAGAAAAAATAAATTCAACACCCTAATACTTTAATTTCTAGAACAAAGGGTGATTTATTTTTAACTACCAAAAAAAGAAATCTATCTTGAAAATAGATGAGAAAACTTTCTATAAGTAGCATTCCTCAGAGAAAAATGCTTTTCTTCAAAGGAACGTGTAGATTCACTTAAAAGAACATAAAATTACATTCCAAATATAATTATGTCTATCTCTCATTACAATGTTACTTTATGTAGTTTTAGAATTATTTTGAACGTAAATCTTTTTGTACATTTTTACCCAAAACTACTACTACTTAAGAAGTTGGATTAACGTAAAATACTTTCAGTGACTTTTCCTTAACCTTTTAAGATCTTAACAAGCTTTGTGTACAGATAGTTTGGTGAAACAAGACTGAATAATCAGAATCTGTAAGTGCTAACATCACTAAATTATTCACTTTTTACTTGCATGTTTTTTCATCAAAAATGTTATATGCATACTCAGTTTTCCAGGAATTTTTAAGATACATTTCTCCAGAGAATCTTTAAACAATTTCGTATAGAGGGGCATTTTTTGTTATTTCTCTGTGCAGAGATCCTGAACATGCACAACTAATGTGCAGAGAAAATGAACCGGATATGCACTATGTAGGTTACATTCGCTGTCTATCATAGCTCTCAGCGTAAGCATCAGGGCTTCAAAGAAATTGATTACTGCCTCCTCTCCAAACAAGATGCTCCACCCTTACTCTCAAGCTACCACTCCTCGGATTTGGAAATCTTATTTTTAACAAGTGCCACTAAACTGAGCTTCTTGGGGGTAAACCATCATAGTTCCCTTAGTGCTTAGCTGGGATCCAAGAATATTATATGGGTTCAATAAATAAAATAAGGGAAAGGAGGATGAAGAGAAATGGAGAGAAAGATTCACAAGTCTTCATGCATCAAGAAAAGTAGCTCAAAGTACTAAATGGAGAGGAGAAGTCAAATCAAGAAAAAATCCAAAACATAATAAAAACACATCAATGTATTCCAATATGGGTTAAATTAAAATGCAATACTAATGAATCTTTTGAGAAGGCAGTATGTTCTTAATTTTAATACCTCAATTAAAATAGTGGGAAAATATGTTATTTACTAGGACCTACATCACAATTCATTGCCAGAGTTAGTAGAAAAATATTGTCTTTAATTCTTAATCCTGAATAACTTTTAAACCATCTTTTTTCTTCTAAAAAAATTATATTTCAAATAAGCAAAACAAATCCATGATAAGATAAATATTTCTAAGGCCCAAAAGAGATAGAGCTCTCACTTGAAGAGGGGTCCTCTCTGCACTTCATACTGATATTCTCAGTAGCATTTAATACATGCGCTGTAGGTACTAGTCGGGTAGTAAGGGAACGCTTTGGATGAGGGCTGTCCTTGTTATCTTTTAAAGCAAATTAAGAAAATAAAATGTCAGTATTAATTAATAAAAGAAGTGTCTCAGTTGGTATTTCACTTTTCAAACATTCTATGATGGGCATACCTCTTTACAATATATGTATGTGTATTACTTTTTAGAACGCATTACTGAAATGCCCTAATGATTGCACTGAGTCCCCAAATTTTGTTACTAACAAAACATGAAAAATCCAGAAATATAGCCTTGTCTTCAATATGTAAGTTATACATATTTGGCAATATCTTTAATAACTCCATATACAATAATTAAAAGATTATCAATTTTACATCAAATGTGCCAATTTAAATTGAGGTTCCAAAAATAGTTTAAATGTAACAACTTTCATTTGTTCTATGCTTTAGAGCAGGGCTGCTCAACAGAGCTTTCTACAATGATGAAAACAATTTAACTCTGTGTTGTCTGAAATGATAGCCGCTGGTCACATGTAGATATTGAACACCTGAGATATGGCTAGTGCAACTGAAGAGTTGAATTTTTTGTTTTATTAAATTTTAATTAACGTAAATTTAAACAGCCACATGTGGATGGTGGGTACTGTTATTAGTGTAGCTTTAGTTTTTGTTTTAATTTTATTTTTTGATGGCTTGGGCAGAAGGTTTCCATCTCTAAGTGAGAGAGAGAGAAGAAAGATTTACATATAATTTTCCATTAGAATCTTTTAGTTTCCTTACCAGTGCCTTTTCCTATTCTTAAGAACATTTATTCATGGGAAAACAGTAGTTTAAATTGGTTAATATTGGATGGAGGCTATGTGATGCCCTCTAATGACAGGACAGCTGTACTTTTAGTCTGTAATTAAGAGAGCCGCCCAGCAGAGAGGTACCAGTTGGGGGATTCTAAGCAGCATAAAACTATAGAGGGTGTATTTTATTAGCATAGCTCTGGATTATTCACTGGTGATAGTAATAATTATTAAATGTGAAGTCATCATGAGATTAAAACTCTTCACAGTGTTCACAAGGCTTTCTAAGAAAATTCAATCATATGTGTACTGAGTATTTGAAGTTGGAAAAAGAAACTGAAAATGACTTGATATTACTATGTAAGAAAACCAATAACTTTAGAGCTAGCAAGACTCCTAGTAATGGTATAGCCCAACAGACTAATTTTTCAGGCTAATTAGGTAAGGTCTCATGGTCAATCAATTAGGGATGTAGCCAGGCTGGAATCTTAGGGCTTTTGACTTTATTTATTACTTTGCCTATTGCATCAATTACCTTGCCCATTACAATCAAGCTTTATGCTTAATGTATCGATCCAAATTAAAGATTGATTAAAATCATAAATGGTCTATTACCTTTAGTACTTGAATATTTTGACATGGTGATTTCTTTTTCTTCAGTTAAAGGTTGATTTTCATCTACTTCAAGAAATATGATCCTCTGTGGAACGTAACAATCACCTCCTATAAAAATACTTTAGTGTCAATGGCATTGATGGCAGAAAGTTGTACAACTATCTTTTAATACAGGGTTACCCTCCTCTACAATATCCCTTTTGTCCACTTTTGTTTAAATACTTTCCAGTGATACCATCCCCATCTCAATATATATCATATATATTTAGATTAATACATGTGCATATATATGAATATGAATATACAGTATGTATACACTTACATATTGATAAGCAAGAAAATTTACAGTCAACACAACTAATTTTCCTTTAACTTATAACAATGTTTGCTTCCACTCTTTACCACCATTTAGAGATATTCAATGTAAATATAATTTATCTTTCATATAATATCTTCAGATATATGAAAGTAGTTTTTATGTTCCTTAAAGGTCTTCTATACTCGACAGCTGCATTAAATATTATTTATGTAACTTAATTTCCAGATGCTTTACCACACAAGTCACTTAACATAAAAGAATTGTTTCAGGTAACCTTTATTAAAGGTGACATCCAAATGTAGACTGCCCTGTATAGAAATCAGTGAAACTAGTATAATAATATTTGACATTTATGGAGCATTATTCTATATGTCAGACACTCTGCTGAGTACTCTAAATGACTTACCACATTTAATTATCTTCCTGTACTACTCTTAATAAGTCAATATGAGTTTACCTTAGTTATTTGTTAGCTAAACACATTACTGAATCATTTTGAAAGCTTGTGGCTAAAAACATTTATTTTTTTCCTCATAATCTATATCACGTAAGGACTTTGCCAACTTGAAGAATATCTAACATTGTCTTGATCTTAAATGAAGACTTTGTTTATCCCAGGTTGAGTTTATTTACCTTATTAAATTTGGTTTATTGTTCCAGCATATTAACTTCCAGTCACCTGTAAATTTTGTAAACATTTCTCCATCCATCCAGTCATTTAATTGTTTAAACATAAAGTCATTTATTCTACAAATACTTACAGAGCGCACATTAATTGCCAGACATTCTACTACAGGGATTCACCTATGGCAAGTGATTATATATACTTCCTGGCCTTAAAGAGTTTACCCAAAGCCATTAACAAAAATGTCAAAAAGATTTTGACAAAACAAAATTAGTTATGAGAGAAAATTCAGACTCACTTATTATATGATGATATATACTGAATCAACCACTAATGAAATAACTCACCTCCATTTTCAAAAGCAGCAATGTCAGTCCTTGGTTTCCCATCCAATGATGCTTTCATCTCCCCCTGCTTTTCAGAAAGGCTGAATTTTGTTGGAACTGTAACACCATCTCCTAGAAATAAAAAATAAAAATAAAAATCATTCTAGGAACCATTAAGTACTTAACAAAAGTTTATGACAGAGTTCATGATGATAATAAAAAGCCTAAAAGTTAATGCAAGTATTGTTTATAGTGATATGATGAATAATAAATTTATAAATACTTGAATTTTAAGCAAATTTTATAATTACCAGGAAAGCATCAAACATTTATTTTCCTATGTGGATAATTTATAAAAAGGCAATTTAAAATTTAAGCAATCTAACACTATCACGAGGATATAACATATTTAGCTTATTTAATTTTTATATAATTAATTTTGTAATGTTTATTTGTTTATATATATTTACTATGGACAAATTGAGTAAAAAAGTATTAAAGTCTACTATTGGCTTAAACATGCTAATCATACAGTGATAAATAATTCTCACAATTTTCCTTACACATCTCTAATTTTCTTCTAAAATAACTTTAAAAGCAGGATAAAAGAAATGTGACAATCTAATGAAACACATGATTCAGGATTGGATTTTAAACCAGGAGAAAAACTTCATTTTGCTATAAAGGAATTGATGGCACAATTGGTGAAATTTGTAAAAAAGAAAAAGAAAAGTCTATAAATAATATAATACTGTGTCCGTGACAATTTCCTGATTTTGATATTTATACTACAGTTATGTAAGATTTATGTAGGGGCAGCATGACTGAACCTTACTCTCAAACAGTTCAAAAGTAATAACAACACTGTGTATATTTAGAGAGAAAGAGAAAAATCACATGTGTAAAATGCTAAGAGGTGGGAAATCTGAATAAAGGGTGCTCATGAATTGACTGAAATTATTTAAAAATAAAAAGCTTTAAAAACCATAATATAAAGCAAAATTGCATATAATTGTCTTTATAATCTACCATTTGCAATATTCATTGTTAACTTGTTTGCTTTGTTTTTGGTTTGTTGTTGTTCTGGGTTTTTTTGTTGTTGTGATGGTGTGTTTGTATGTAATGTGGGCCATGCTGTCCTTCCCTAGATGGCTCCCACCTATCAGCCAGTTCTTTCTGATTGTTCTACTATCCAATGGTATGTTCCTGGGATCTCCCACCATATGTTTCAATGGTTTGCCACATATGCACTTGCAAAGCAGGTAGTTTATTCTTTATCCTATTATGCTCATTGTGATCCTGGGAGATTTTTTTTTTTAAGGGTTAGGAAGGGATCCCAATCTCTCCCACCATGACAAAACTTGTCTTTCAGCTCATCCTAGGGGCAAGAAAACTATATGAACTTACGGCATCCATGGATTTTTCTGAGTTCCTGGTTTTATATCCAGAAAACAATGTTCTTATTTTGCCTTCAAGGGAAAAATTGTTCACCAAGAGCAAAATCAGATTCACCGAAATATAAGATCCATGAAAGGCACAGTCTTGGATTCCCCACCTGCGTTGCCCCCGAAATTGCCTGAAACACGGAAGGCACTCATTCGATAAGCAAATGTGCCCTTGTTCTGCCACTAACATCATTCTGTGACCTATCTGGTGTCCTTCTAGGGTTACACTGTCCTTTTTACTCATAAAGACAAATCTACACCCATTTCACAGGGAGATTTATTTTCACAGACAAAACAGTAAAATCCAATTATTTACAGAATGACTGCCAGGGGTGTGTAGTGTCACCACGTGTTTATGAAGTCTATTCATTTTGTGGCTCCTCTGGGAAAGCATGATTATATTAATAACAGCTTTTCATCTGATAAAAGCACTTCTTCTCACTGTCAATTCTGATGTGGTATTTATCATTTAACTCTAGAGTACATCTTACAAAATTCACAGACTATCACATCAAGTATCTCTTGTGCATCAGCTTGAAATGCTGCCTTTTAATTCCTTACCTTCTTGCAATTCCCTGCCATTTTCCAAAGACTTTTCTAACTCCTTTTCTTCTGCAGTGTCTATGCTTTTTGATGATGAAGTATCTGTAGGAGTATGAAACCTGTAGTATTCACCTAATCTCCCAGAAGAGAAGTAATGGTTAGTATATTTGTCACATTGAGGATTAAAAAGCCCACAAATATCTGATTGCTTACCAGATTTATAACACATCTCCCTTATTGCTCTTTTTTCTTCAATTTCTTCAGGAGTCTTTGTCCATAAACCAGAAGCATCTGTAGGATATATATTTTTTATTAAATTGCCCCAAAGCCAAATAATCTGAAAACTTATAAACCAGAATAAAAAATCCCAAACATTGTTCTCATGGGTGGATTACTATTTTTATTTTATTTTTTAAATCCATAATTTGCAACCTGGCAAATGTTTCTAATTGCTATATTTCACATATTAGAAAGAATGAGTCAAGAGAAAAGAAATGACTAATTATACATTAGGTGTCTTGAGAAGCTGGAGATCTAAATTCACACATTGCACTCACAGTGTTGGAGAGGGAAAGTGCAGGAATGCGAGATGTGGAGCTAAAGCAGACAAAAACAGGACCCTGAGGACCGAAGCGATGGTGGCCTGGACCCCACAGGAGGTCACATTCCAGGGCAAACAGAGTGAGGGTCAGTTTTCTGCATGCTTATTTTGTTTGTACATACTTATTGGCATGTACTAGGCATGAATAGAATAGACTAGGATGAAAAAGAACAGGTTCTAATCTTGTTTATACTTTTGCAAAGGTTGGTTGGGATAACGCAGCTGATGGGGCTTTACAAATTATAAACTACTCTATGGATCTCTGTAATTTAAAGGATTAAATATGAGACAGATATTGTAATCATGTAATCAACAGATGGACACACATGTATATCAATGTTAAGTTATATATAAATAACTTATTAGTATGCCTATGAGCAACTGTACATATTTAAACATGAGATCTGTCTCTCAGTCACCAAACAACAAAAACCTTCTGATCCAAATGATAAGCATGTGTAGATATAGAACAAATAAGAACATAATGAATTTAATACACTTAATTGAAAGCTATTTTCTCTTCAAATCTGTCTTACATATTACGTTATAAACCTCTAATAATTAAACAATTATTTAGAAAATATTATGAGATTTTCGAATGCTCATTTTAAATCTGAGAAAAAGTTTACTAACCATCTTGCTCGTCTCCTTCCTCTTCTTCTTCCTCAAAGTTTGTTTGTAACACTAAAGGATGGTGAATGGGTTGTGATATATTCTCCTGGGTTTTCAGAGGTTCCTGACTCTGGATCAGGGGTGGAGTTTCTTCCTGAGTTTCTTTCTGTTGTGCAATATCTACAGAGAAATGCAACACTTCAGTCTTATCAAAGTATTCAATGATTAACCATTGCCTGCCTAATTAACTGTATACTTTGTTAAAGGGTGTCTCTTCTTATTTCTGGAAAGGTTATTAAACTAACAAAATATCAATATTTTGCCTGTAAGGGTGGAAAATATACTAATAGTTCATAGACTTTAAATAGTAATTATAACCATGACTTTATATATAACCATGACTTTATATATCACACTTTTGGTGTAAATGCAAAGTGATCACAAACATTACTATAGTCTTACATTAGATCTGTGGGATAAGAATATAACTTATCACATTATGACAAATTAACAAAGTCAAACTCATATAAGGCATAGCTTATAATGGCAGAGTATGTGTGTCCAAAGAGGAAAATATCCAATGGTTCTAGCGTTCTGTGGCTGGAGGTGATTAATTGGAAGTGAGAATAATGATACTTTCAGATTTATCTATAGGTTACACAGTAGTTTCAACTGGCCAAAGCTCTAGGTCATATTTATATGTTCTGTAACCTTCAAAACTAATCAGCTAATAATAGAAATGGCTAGTGAACACAAGTATCTTCTATCATTCCTAATTTGACTCCTTTTGCTTTCTAAACCAATAGTTATCTAATCTGGCTAATTATCACAATCAGCTAAAGCAATTTTTCAAAACATCGCTTGGGTCTTTGCTTTCTGAACTTCTGAATTAGCAGGTCTGGATTAAAGCCTTGGAATGTGATACAATGCTTTAAATGTCTCAGGTTTATAAAATCAGCCCAGTTTGGAGACCACTGCCCCAAAACAACAATCATCTATCTAACTGGGGTCCTGGGTCATGGATATGCCATTCCAATACTTTGAAAGCAATCAATCCTATTCCCCATCCTCAATTTCCACATCTTTATTCCCCTAAAATTGGTTTGTCTAAGAATAGGCCTGAATTCACAACAGTCTTTCTCCACTTTATAACATGAAGGTCTACCCTTCACTCATGACAAAATTTACTATAGCACTTTGCCCAAAGAGAAATCCTGCTTTACTGATTAATCAGACCATGATGAACAAACACACAAGGCTTTCTCTATTACATTGATTTGTACACATTTCAATCAGGAGAAAATCACAGTGTAGTAGGCAGAATAATGCCCTCCACCCCAGGATATCCATAACCTATGTATTAGATTATATGGGAAAGAGGAATTAAGACTGCAGATGGAATTAAGACTGCTAATCAGCTGACCTTAAAATTGGCATATTATCCTGGATTATTTTGGTGGGCACAAAGTAATCACAAGGGTCTGTAAAAGTGAGAGACAGATAGGCCAGACGAGTGGCACGTTGGTTAAGAGCTGGCTTGGGACGCCAGAGGGCTCTGGTTCGGATCCCACATATGAGGGCCAGTGACACTGCCCTCCACAGCTAAGATGCTGAAC
>NW_017732432.1:145688-147169 GCF_001890085.2 Hipposideros armiger | reverse complement strand
CATTGCTGACTTTAAAGATGGAGAAAGGGGGACATGAACTAAGGAATACAGAAGTCCTCTAGAAAATGGAAAAGGCAAGGAAACAGATGCTTTGTCAGAGTCCCTGTAAGAAACACAGCACTAGGAACACCTCATTCTTTTTTTTTTCTTAAAGATTTTATTGGGGAACAGACAAGTTGCTCTCCTTTTGTTCTTCAGTCTAGTTGTGGAGGACGTGGCTTCACTGGCCCATGTTGGTATTATCATTGTGCTCTTCCTGGGTGAGGCAGTTGCTCGCGGCCATTGAACGGCTGCTCATGGCAGCTCAAGGCAGCTCACGAAAGCTCACGCCTGCTGCCGGCCAGCCCCACTGCAGCCAGGGCCATCACCAGGGACTCACGGCAGCCCAGCTGCAGGTCAAGCTGTTGTTCACCATCTTAGCTGTAGAAGGTGCAGCATCACTAGCCCTCATGTGAGATCCGAACCGTGACCCTGCTGCTCAGAGCTGGTGTTCCAAGCCAACTCCTAAGCAACGTGCCACTCGGCCAGCCCAGGAACACCTCAATTTTAATCCAGAGATATCTGCACCAAATTTCTAAACTACAGAACTACAGTATAATAAACATGGCTTGTTGAAGCCACTTGGTTGGTTGTAATTTGCATGAGATACACACAGGATTAGAAGAAGTGCTATTGAGGGCCATATTGGAACGTTCTGAATTCAAATGCATGGTAGAACATGGTAGTGGTTAAGAGTTTTTCTTGAAACATTTTGTTGAAACATTTTGCTTCTTTCAGTTCTGGACAATTGTTAAAGAATGTCACTCTTGAGGGAAAGTCTTGTGACATCAATGAAAGAGGGTACTTAGTAAGAAACTCTTAGGAAAAACATGGCTTTCAATAAAGCTTTTTAGCTATTCTCTATATGTATTCACAAGACTTGTCATTAGCTGCAAAGAAAAGCTTCAGTGAACATTCAAAACAGTAAATGTTCAAGACACATTTTTTAAAAGCTTTATTGAGATATAATTCACCCATTTAAGTGCACAATTCAGTGGTTTTTAGTTTATTCACAAAGTTATGCAACCGTCACCATGATCAATTTTAGGACATTTCCAAAAAGAAACCTATATCTATTAGCAGTCACTGCTCATGACCTCCCAGTGCCCACAGCCCTACACAAGCATAATATCTTTCTGTTTCTATGGATTTGCCTATTCTGGATATTTCATATAAATGGAATCATTCAACATGTGGTCTTTTGTACATGATGTCTTCCACTTAACATAGTGTTTTCAAGGTTTATCCTTGTTGCCGCCTGTCACAACACTTAATTCCTTTTTATAGCCAAATAATATTCCATTGTATGAATATACCACAATTTATCCATTCATCAGAGGGTGGATATTTGGGGTGTTTCCACTGTTTGAACTGTTATAAATAATGTTGGCATGAATATTTGTGTGCAAGTTTTTGTGAGGCTATACATTTTCACATCTCTT
>NW_017732432.1:140392-143313 GCF_001890085.2 Hipposideros armiger | reverse complement strand
GAAGTCCTGGACTCAGCCAGGGCTAATGTCAGCCCCATCTCTAATCTCTTCATTTACATGAGCCAATAATTCTAGTCTTCTCTTAAATCAGATAGAGTTGGATTTCTCTTCTTAAAATCAGTAGTGTACTGGAGTGGGCTCAGGTCAAAACCTAAGAACCAATTGTCTAATATTCAGGAATTTTGCAAACCAACAGGTGTTACATTGGTAGCTTGAAATCATCCATGATAGGTGTATTTGTTCCATGTCTGCAAATACTGCCTTTTTTTTCCCCCCCCCGCAAAGCAGGGATGGAGAGTAGGGGCACTTTTAAATGTGTGACAGGACATCACTGCTTCCAACTGAGAGAGTCTTGTTTAGTACATATGGTAGACCACCATGTCATGCCCACACATTTTTAAAAATGAACAACTACTGTCTGTGCCTTGTCAATTTTCAAAAGAAATTCAATTCTTTTCATATAGATGCCATGTATGCTGTCATCATAATGCAAAGTTTCTTACTATGAACCCCTTCCATAGCCAGCACACAAATGCAAAGGCAAAACATGTAGATTATAAGAGTCTTGCATGATAAATTCAATTATTTTTAACCAATAAGTTGTTTTTATTCATGCTCTCTGGGAACTGGGTACTATCTTTCCCTTTGCTTGAAAGAGTAAAAAATGTGCTTATTTTTGTATAATTCACAGAGCAGAGGTTCTTCACCAATCTTTTTCACTTTTTACTCATTCTTTAAGAACAACCACATGAAATGGTTTGGTTAGGGCATTAGACACACTTGTACAGATTTTAAAATATACTTATTGATCTTCTTTGTAGTATTCTTGCCAAAAATCTAATCATGAGGAAACAAGTTCCCACTTAAGGGGGATTCTGCAAAGCAACTGGCCTGAACTCTTTAAAATGACAATGACATGGAATAAAAACAACACCAGAAAAATGTAGATATTAAAAACACGTGACCACTAATTGCAACATATGATGCCTAACTGGATTCTGGATTGGAAAACAAAACAAAAAACTAGAAGGCTACACTACTCAACACGTGGCCCCAGGAACCTGACAGCTTGTTAGAAATGCAGAACCTCTGGCCCCAGCTGAGACATACTGAATCAGACTCAATTTCACTAGATGTCCGGGTGATTCCTATGAATATTAAATTTTGAGAAGCATTGCTATAAAGAACATTATTGGACAATTAGGGAAATTTGACTATGGAATGAATGTTAGACATTCGTATCATATCATTGTTAAATGTCCTGTATGTGATAGTCAGGTGTAATGTAGTTATGTAGGAGAATGTCCTTAAATTTAGGAGACATGTGCCAAAGTATGTAGGGATGAAGTGTCAGGATATTTGCAGTTAACACTTAAATGGTTTCAAAAAAGGTGGGGATAAATATGTATTAGTACATTATATGCACATACATAATAGAGGGAAAAGAGAAAGTAAATTGGCAAACTGATAAGGAATATATGAATGGGGTGTTTACTGAACTATTCTTGCAACTTTTCTGTAGGTTAAAAGTTTCTGAAATGAAAAGTTGGAAGGAAAAATTATACTGAAGACTAGACTCCAACACTCATCTATTTAATTGGTGGTCTAAGTGGTAATCAGAAATGTTTTGGGGTTTTTGATTGTTTTTGTTGTTATTGTTGGCTATTATTGTTTTTTTAAGCTCCCTAGGTTATGCTGATTGGGAACCGGAGTTGAGAACCTCTGGATCAGGCGAACAGCAGATGCAGTACCTGGGTTTCTGGGGGTCAGATGACTAAAGGGAACAAGTTCCACTAATGTGCTGCCAGAAATGAATGGAGAAAGAAAAAGAAACCTTGTTTAATGGAAAAACACATAACTCAGAAATGCTAAAAGTAATCCACTGTTTACTGAAAATTAAAGGGAAAGGGGGAGTCTTCTATTAAATGTAAAGAACCTTAATAATAGCTTCAAAAGAAAGTCTATGAGGTGGGGTGGAACAGAATTAGCCCCCTAGAAGGAGGCTCCATTGAAAGGACAAAAGGACTGGAGTATACTTGAAATGCCATGTCTGGTTTTTGGTTTTTTTAAAATTTTGTTTTATTTTTTTGTGAGACAGTTTTAGAGTCAGACAGAACTGTGTTTAAATTCAGATACTGCCACTTATAAGACGTGTTATCCTGCCTAAGACATTGAGCTTCTCTAGGCCTCAGTTTACTCACCTACAAGGGGAATTATAACTATGCATTTTGCAGGGGTTTGAGATAATTAAATAAAATTAGGCATGCGAAGTGCCCAGATAGAAAGTGCTTAATGTAAGACAGGTGGTGAACACACAATGCAATATGTAGATGATGTATTATAGAATTACATACTTGAAATATATATAATTTTACTAACTAATGTCATCCCAATAAATTTAATAAAAATTTTACAAAGAGACTATTTGAAAACACTAAATATGAGATTTTCCCATTTCTTATAACCCCTACTTCATTTTTTTAAAAAAATCATAATTAAAATTTCAGCTTATACAGTCCCAAACAGCAAGTTTGTAGAGGCCTCAGACACAACAAACAAACATTAGGACTAGAGAACTAATGTATGTATGTATGTATGTATGTATGTATGTATGTATGTATGCATTCCTTCATTCATTCATTCACTCAATTTTAGAAACACTCTGAATAATGGATGAGAAGAGACAGTGTCCAGTCATGATGAAGAGTTGCCCATTCAAACACAAATTGTTCCAAGGGTCAATCTTGTGTGGGCTATGGCATTTACTCAGTCTCTCTCCCCCTCCTACAAAGAGGAAAGAACTGAGTTGAACAGTTTTTTTCTCTTATAACCATTAATAATTGTCTTACTCTGTGTCTTACCCCCATCCCCACACACAAACAAAATTAGTCTGTGTTTTGCCAACTCACGTATTCAAGTCA
>NW_017732432.1:83969-138877 GCF_001890085.2 Hipposideros armiger | reverse complement strand
GCCAGGAAGATTGCGGATGGGTAGGGAGGAAGTGGGGAGGCTGATTACGCTTCAAACAGAGTGTTCAGAACGGACCTCATTAAAAGGTGATATTTGACTAAGGTCTTGAAGAGGAAATGAAATTATCCATAAATACACCGAGAAAAGAGCATTGCGTGCAAAACCAGTAACACAGGAGCATGGAACCATGCTCTAGGAAAAGCAAGGAAACTAGTGTGGGGGAAGCAGAATGAGTAAGTAGAGGAGTTGTAGGAGATCAATTCAGAGAGATAACAGCACCAGAACAAGGAGAGTCATTTAAGCCTTAGTTAGGACTCTGATTTTACTCTGAATGGAATGAAAAGCCATTGGAGGGGTGACATCTGATTTATGGATAAGAGTATCACTCTAGCAACTGTGCTTTGAACAGACATAGAGGATGAAGAGTTAAAGGAGGGAAACCACTTAGGAGGCAACGGCAGTAATTCAGGCATGAGATGATGATGATGGCTTGGCTCAGGGTGGGCATGATAGCGGTGATGAGACAAGTCAGATTCTGGATATATTAAGACAGTAGAATTAACAGAATTTCTATATAGATTAGATGTGGGATATGAGAGAAACAGAGAATGTGAGGATGATTCAGATGACCTGAACAAGTGGAAGGATAGAACTATCATCAAACCAAGCAAGATGGGCTATGAGTATAGCAGGTTTGGGTGTATAGGGGTAAAACCATGAGTTTGAACATATTAAGTGAGAAGTGTCCATTGGTCATCTAAGTTAAGAGTCGAAGTGAAAAGCTGAATATAAGATGTGAAGGTCAAGAGAGAGAGTTCTGGAATGAATATGTAGATTTGGGAGTAATTTACATGTGGAATATAATCAAAGCTATGAGGCTGGATGAGATACCAAGGAGTAGACAGAGAAGAAAAGAGAACCAGGGACTAATTTCTAGAACATTCCACACATAAAGGGTTGGGAAAAGAGGGAAAATTAGCAAAGGAGAGTGAAAACAGAGCAGTAGGTAGGTAGGAGTAAAACAAAGAGGGTATGGTGTCCTGGAAGCTAGATGAGAAAATTATATCAGTGAGGAAGGGGGCTCAAATGTGTCAAATGCTAATGGTTCGAGTTATGTAAAGACTGAAAACTGACCACTGGATGTAACAATTTGTACATCACTGGTGAACAAATGGCTAAAAAGCCTGATTTACATGGGATTAAGAGAGAATGGGAGTGGAGGATTTTATAACAGCAAGGATAGATAACCATTTTGAGGAGAACTGCTACAAAGAGAAAGAAAAATATGGGGTGGTAGCTTGTGAGAAAATGGATCAAGAGAAGTGAGATTTTCTTTTTTTAAATAATTAGAGAAATAAATCCATGCTTCTATGCTGAAAGGAATGATCCAATAATGAAAAAGTAATTATGTAGAAGATAGAGGGAAGAATTGTTGAATCAGTGTCCTTGAGTAGATGAGAGGGAGTAAGATCCTACTAACAGATAGAAAGATAGGCTTTAGGTAAGAACATGAATAGCTTATCTTTGGTAAGAGGCCAGTACAGATACTAACAGGTGGGCAGATGCAGTGGTGGAAACCTGTGGAGGTTCTCATTACAGTTTCTCAGTTCAGTAAGACATAAGGTCATCACCTGGGAGAAGGGGTAGGAGGTTTAAGGAAAAGAAAGAAGCTACAAAATAATAGTCTAGGAGAATATGGATGAACTGGGAAGGTATTATGCAGTATGATTGACAGTCAGCATTAAGGTCTCATTTGAGGTTTGTGGTCATGAATTTAACCCAATAAGCATGGTTGTGTATGTTTCTGCAGTCATGTGCAGCTGTAATGGATTCCAGCACTGAGTGAGTAGCTTCCTAAGAGTTGTGTTTAACCAGTGTTCCGGTTGCCGAGCAAGTACAGTGAAGCCAGAAAGGAGCAAGAGTGTGGAAGGTGTGGGCAAAGGACAGGTTACCAGATAGAGGAGAGGGAAGATATCCAGGGGTGAGGGATTGTGACAAGATGGCACAATCAACGAATTGGAGGTCCCAGTGGGTTTGAAGCTATGTATAAGTCAGGATACTAGCATTGAAATACAAAAAACAGGTCATAGAGTGAAAAGCATGTAATTGGTATCATGGGGCAGGGGGTGGTAATTAGCTTTTAATTTTTTTTTTTCAATTTTTAATTTTTAAATTTTTTTTTATTTTTTAGCTGAGCCATCCTGCCACCTGTTCGCAGCTCAGCGGCAGCTCAGCTTGGGCAGGGCATCGAACTGCTGTTGCTCAGAGCTGGTAATTAGCATTTAGAGTGACTAAAAAAGAGTGCCACGGGGTGAGAATAAGATCCATGGAGGAACTGAATTCAAGGAACTAAGAGGCTAGGGTGATGGATAGGTCACATATTTATGTACTGGGATCACCAAGATCTGATGCAAGAGGATTTTTAGAGTTACAATGAGCCAGTAGTTCCTACTTATGAAGAACAAGAAAGAAGGTCCTAGACAGACCTAGACAGAAGCAAAACCAGCAACACCGGGAAGTAATAATGATATAGGCTGCTGACATGGGATACGAATTCGATGGTTTTAAGAAGTGACAGAGAACAATCTGAAATTGGCAATGAGGACCTAGGAGACCTCCTACTTCACCTCTAGGTCAAGTGGGCCTTGAGAACTGGGAGAAAACACACCCCCACTTGGCGGGTGCTGCAGGAAAGGCAGGGGTCACAGGCAGAAATTACTCTTAAATTATGAGGATGAAGGGAAAGTTGAAGGAAAAAGTTGAGAAAGAATTCTGCTGATACTGGAGGTTAGAGAGGAGAGGATGAAAGGGACTGAGTAAGAATAGAAGTGAGACACGTGACAGATGGGGTTTCTGGTATGCCCTGATGTGAAATAATAGGACATCCACATATTGGTCTCCTTCCCCAGTTCCTGGTACACAGTTCCTAGAATCTTGTAATTTCCTAAGTAATAAATGCACCAGGAGCATCTTTTGTTCTAATATTTGGTCTTGGATACTGGCTCCTGACACAGAACTCGTAAATCCCTTGGAATTTCCTGGGTAATAAGAGTGCCTTTTGTTCTATTAAAGTGACTCTTGGTGGGCTCCTGGACAGCTTCAGGATGGGGGCTGGTCACCAGAAAGACAAAATGGGATTAGAAGCTTGGAACTTTCAGCCCCACCCCCCATGCTCTGGGAAAGAGGGAGGGGCTGGATTTAGTTAATAATGAATCATGTCTATATCATGAAGCCTCCATAAAATCCCAAAAGTACACAATTCAGAGAGCTTTCAAGTTGTTGGACATATCCACGTACCAGGAAGGTGGCACACACACCCCAACTCCACAGGAACAGAAATTCCTGTGCTCCAGTCCTTCCAGACTGCCCCTGATGTATCTCTTCATCTGGCTGTTATCTGTATCCTTCTTGATATTCTTTATTATATAATAAACTAGTAAACATAAAAGTAAGTGTTTCTGAGTTCTGTGAGCTATTCCAGAAAATGATCAGTCTAAGGAGAGATAGATCATGGGAACCTACAATTTGTGGCCAAGTTAGTAGAGGGTAACCTAGGGGCACACTACTTGCAATTGATATCTAAAGTGGGGCACAGTCTTTTGGGATGGAACTCTTAACCTGTGGGGTCTTAGCTAACTCTGGTTAGTGTCAGAATTGTATTGAATTGTAGGACACCCAGTTGGTGTTACAGAAAATTGTTTGGTGTTGGGAAAAAAAAATCTGCCCATCTGGTAGTATTAGTGTGGTAGTAGTGTGAGAGTAAAGGAGAAACGCAAGGTGGTGTTTGTTTGTTTTTTTCTTTCCTACACAAGCTGACAAAAACAGAAATAAAGGGCAGAATGAAATTAGTCCTGGTGAATTCAAAACAGTTAAGTGGAGGACAAAATGGGTGTGTGGGGCTCCCTGTTGTCTCCTAGAGACAGAGGAAAGGAGGTTTGAGGAAGCAGGATATTAGCAGCCTGTGAACCCAACGTCTTCCCTTTCAATGGAAGGGAGGATGCCCAGGGGAAGAAGGGTTTGGTTCCAGTGCATGAATCTAGCTTTGGCCCTGTTGAGAGAGGGGAGAGCTTACTCCGAGACTCAGCCTCAGCCTTGACACCTGTTGATGAAATTGAGACTTCCAGAAAAAACAGAAGTTATCTTTGACCCCCAGATTCTATCTCTAATAGATGAGAATAATGAAATGTATCCTTACAAAAACTTAGCCCAGGGCATGTCTTACAGTGGGGAGCCAAAGAACTCATTTGCACACTCTACCCTTTCTTTGCCCAGGCATGCAATCTTTGTTTCCCTCCAGTCCTCAAAGAACTGGTATAAAAGATAGTAATTTTATCCATAGGCCATTAGGACTCAGACAAACTATTAACTAGATATAAAGAATTTTGTACAAGGTTCCTCATGGAATAAAATCATGCCATATGTAAACCAATGAGACCAAGTTAGTCCCTTAGTAGATGCAAAACTTTCATCCCAGTAGATTACCTTCAGTAGTCATCTATCCACCCCCTCATCCATCTATCTATACTTCCAATTTCACTGAGCATCTGTGCTCCAGACACTGCAAAGCATTGGTAAGGAAACTAGTTATAGTCTACCAAGGAAGAGAAACATTAACCAAGGTATTATGTGTGATGAACATGATGAGATCAGAGTTTTCCAGAAGAATAATAACAAGGGGACCAAATGTTTAGCCAAGGATTATCTGGAGCCAAATTTTCAAATCCCAAAGGACTGATACCCTGTAGGCTTACTTCCTGAACTGTTCCATCAGGAGAAATGTGGTGGCCATAGCAGGGGAGCGGAGTAGCTACAATATCAGGGAAGCCTGACACCCCCAGCTTATTCTTACACGAGGTTATTGCCATTCACTATCAGGTATAGAATCACCCGCCAACCTGCGCTCTGAGAACCTAGTGTAAGGCTCACCACATAGTAGAATCGCAGTATCATTTAGCTGGATTGAATTGTGCCACAGCTTTTGCAGCAGTGGAATCACATTTTCTTTACCACTGAAGCCTAAGGAAGAACCACATAAACAGCTGCTCTTGTAGAAGCAGAAATGTGCAAACCGGAGAATGCCCTTGCTCTCTCCACTTTTGAGGTAGGTTTCTGCATTAAAGGAACAACGTTCAGGCTATGACCTCTGGGTCTGCCTCCAACTGTGTGATACTTTTGCTGAGTGAGAGAGTTTCCTTTTACGTAGTGAGGTCAGTAGTCATCTCACTTTTCAGATAAATAAAATCTACTTTAGATGCACAAAGTCAGAGAAAGTTTAACTTGCTCTTGGTTCACTTCATCTTATTAGCTGTTTGATGGCTCATTCTAAACTTCATCTCACAATTCTTGATAGACTCCTCCCAAATCATCCACTGGCTATTAAACCGTATTACTCACCTTGTCATACTTTACATAATATGTCACTCTATGCTGCCACCCCAAAACCAGGTTATAACATGGCATGTCTTTGTTATTAGAAAAAGAAAAATGTACTCACTGCTACTTGGTGGTAAAAATAATCCATTGATATTTCGAGGTTTGCTGTGATAAAAGATACAATTGATCTTCACACAACCAAGAGGTTGAGTTTCCCAGAAGCATGAAATACTGCAGTTTTGCTAGACAAAGCAGGTGGGGGAAATGTAACAATCAGTTGCCATAATCATAATAAATACCATGTACTACAACATAACACAATGTGACAAAAACTATTGCAATTACTGATTTAAGATGGTGTGTGTTTCCTGGCTTTCAGTGTTTCTAAGCTCTGCTATCTAAAACATGCAATGGATATTCCTGAAACATACTCCTGAATTTTTCTAAGATTTTAAATTGAGCAAAGTGAAAAATACCTAAAATTAAGTAGTGGAAAAAAGAATTATTTGTTCCCTACTGTGTTATAAGACTATAGTTCAATATTATTGAAGGGAGACCATTTTAACAAACATGCGTCTGATGCTGAGTAACTCTACCTGCATTTCCATGTGTCTAAATCTGCAAAATGGATCTAAACATTTTCCTTCTCGCCATAATGAGCACACAGTGTCACTGCCAAGGGCCTCTTCACAGTGTCGGAACCGGCACTGGGAACCCTAGAAGGAAAAGGGAAACAGTGTACACAACTCAGTAGGTCAATATTAGTTTCCAACAACAGTAGGTTGCTAATTAATTAAAGAAAATATAAGGAGATCAAATTAGAATCACAAAAAAACATGCTCAAGATATAAGGCCATAAGTCTAAAATTTAACCAATGAGTCTATTTTTAGTGAGAGACTGACAATATAATCTAGTTAAATAGTACAATATACCACAAGTCACTAATCAAATGCTATTTTTTGTTATCATTTCATCCATGTGGATCACTTAGCATAAATATAAGAGATCAGCGATACTCTTGATCATAGTCCAAGGACAGAACAACTTCTCTTTCTGAAGAAAACCAGATATATATTTTCTTTTAAATCACCAGTGATATTCTAATTGTGGAGATGATCTCTATTCTTCAATCTTTTTATTAAATAAATGTTTTCTTAGTCTATGCAGATACTGTTAAGTGTGTTTATATAGGGAAAGTGAATGAAGCTTAAACTTTAGATTATTATGGAATTTTAAGTAATTACCACATTATGTTACATTACATTAAATGTACTGGGGGTGCCCCCAAAATGTATACACATGGCTTGTATTCATCTTTTGTTATCGGTATATATTATTAGAATTTTAATACAGTTTTTTCCTTTCTTAAAATGTGTATACATTTTTTTTGGCGCCCTCTGTATATGCTTTATTCCCTTGTCTACAAAGATAAAACAATTGTGCCAATACATATACACACCGACATCTTTAGATACCAACAAAAGCAGGTATTAGATTATTTTAATTGGCTGCTATTACTTTTTTTATTCTTTTACATATAGATCCAAAGTTGGAAAAGCTGTAGGTCATTGTTTTTTGGGCAGAGAGGCAAGTAATATACAACAAAAATATTCCATTAAGTTCGTCCCTCTTTTGACACATGTTCCATGATTGTTTCTTATCTTTTACCACCCTTTTACTCCCATCTTCACTGTCTCAACCTTTTAAAAGTGGATCTATGCCTCTTGTAGTACTGGGTAATTCATAAGCGTCTAGAAAAAAACAGTTATTTGACTTCCTGGCTCCATTACTTGTCCATAGTCACAAAGTTAATATGTTATTCACCTTTTTTGTGCCTCAGTTTCCTCATCTGTAGCAGGGGAATAAAATGCCATCCTCACAGATTGTTGTAAAAATTATATGAGATACAGTACTGTGAATGCTATTATTATTTGTATTTATTCATTTAATTATTTATTGAGAACTTACTACCCATTAATCACCATGCTAAGTACTTGGGGATATAGCAGTGAAACAGACAAAACTCTCTGCTCACACAGAACAAAATTCTATTATTATATTTCATCCTAAGGGTTACTCATAAGGTAACAGGCAATAGAAGTGTATTTAATTCTTACAGTGAAATAGGTTGACTCCATTAAGGTTTCCTAGCAGAGATGAAACCCCTTAAATCAGACATATCACGTCTTTCACTGGGTTTATTCTGACATCAACATGAAGCCTCAGACATTGAGTGTTTACATTTATTTGGTTTCATTGCGATCCAGTAATCCTAATCTCTCAGAGTAAATATTTGTCACTTCATATTACAAATTTTAATTCATATCTGACTAATTTGTTTATTTCTTTCCTTTTTTCCATGAAATGTTTGCTGTTACTTTGACTTTTGACAGGGGAAAATTCAGTAATTGGGTTAATGAATTTCAAATAAGGAATTGATTTATTAACTAAGTTTGATAGTGGCCTGATTTATTTCAGTTTATATAACTGAAATCACATTAACCAAAACAGTGTGATGTATCATATAATGTCTCAGTATTAGGAATTTGATGTCTCAAAGAGCCAAAATACATACACAACTGTCACATGAAGATGAAAAAGCCAGAGGCCTGTAAATGGCATATATAAGCATAATTTCAAACAAATCATAATTTTAAATTATCCCAGATTTCCTCAGAGAAATTCAATACATCAACAATAAATGATCAGCTTTTACTTCAGATTTTAAATATGTAAAATATTTTACAGGAAAAGCTAAATTTTGATTCAGCAATGCAAATCGTTGCCATAGATTCCTTCATTCTATTAAAAAGCTTTAACATGTGAATACTGTAAATTGTATAATATTTACCTTTATGCATGTGGAATTAAAAAAGAAATAGCAGTCATTCCCAACTTCTGCCATTTTCAACTCTCTTGCTGATAATCCAATTTTTTTAATATAAAAATTGCAGGGATATAAATACTAGAACTATAAGTGTGTAAGGGGGAAAATAATTTCTTTTCCGCAGTCTTTCAGGCTATCAGTAGTATTCCTTTAAAACTGACCTCCTGTTGACAGTATATTACACAATAGATAATTCTTAAAGAAATTTAAATTAGAAGATACCTTCTCTAGCTTTGCAGAAATGCTGAAAGTGGTTGCTAGTAAGCACACAAACTCAACCTTCCAGAATTTTCCTGTTACCAAACCCATTGTTTGCTCATCACAAATGACCTCACATGTAACTGTAGGTTACCTTAGTGAGTACTGCACAGTATTTCTCTTCCTCAATTCTAGTATATTAACCAAAAATGGCTAGTAAAAATAAAATAGTATATTTTCTTTCAATATTCTGATTGAATATGGACCATAAACTAGTTCATAATTTCATAACTTACAAATATTAAGTATTTCACAAATAAGTGGCTATTTTCTATACCTTATTTCTATATATGGTTGGAAAACAAAACTAAAATTTTAAATAGGTGAGATGTATTATCTATATTCCAAGATAAAGTTTTTAAATATGTACTCACTGTTACCCACTGACATGGAAAAAAAATATCCAGATTGCAATATTTTAATAGGTACCTTAAAATAAACTGGACTACTTATTCATCTTGTAGCTATATTTCACTCATTTTTCATCCATCATAAAAGGAGGAAGAGCTTCTTCCTAAAGCAGAAAGGTTCCAGAGCGCTTGCAAATTTTGAGAATTTGTTGACAGCAAAGTGAAATACTCTGATTCCCAGAATGAGGCATTTCAATCAGCAGTTGAGGTCTTTTTTCATCTTAGCATCTTTACTAAAAGTACTAGAACCTAGAAGAAATTAATAAAAATATTCATAGTAGGTGCCTTAAAAGACGTCATGAGATGACAGATCACACTAGATCAAAATGGATTTTTAAATTGCAATGTACTCTTAATTGAAAACTTAAAAGATTGAGACATATGGATTCCCATTTTGTCTAAGTAAAATGGACTAACTTGGTATGAACTTTTGAATACAATGCTTTGGGGTAAAAATCTAGGGAACAAATAAGAAACTATTGTTTGCCTATAACTGTAAATAAGAGAATAATAAAAAAAAGTCGTGCAGTATTAAAAGTAAATGAAGAACTAGAGAATAAAGATTTGGCTCTCACTTGAATATATTAGCAAAGAGTTATGGAAAAATCTACCATCTGCCTTTTGCTTTGCCCTGCCTTCTAACTCTACAACAAAGTATCCGTCTTAAGCACATAGGATACTGGGAGAAACACCCCTAAGGATGATCTTTAAGTTGTCTCTGCCTCCAGATAAACTCCCTCTCCACCTATCAATTTTTAGCTGCATCGGACTATTTCCAAAAACTGTTACCAAGCACACTATTGTATGATTACATTAACACCATGATTACAGCCATTGTGAAAATACGTGTTTTACATTGGGGAAAGGCTGAAATGATGTTTTTACCTCTTGAAGTAAGATGTAAACAACTATATTCCATTAGGTACAGCAAAAGCAGGTCAAACTATAATGAGGATATATTTTTTTGTCATTGCAAAGAACAGTAAATAGATCTGTACACTTCAGTAGTCTTTAGAATGACTAGAGCCCTAATTGCTCTTTTTTTTTTTTACTCTTCTTTTTTTCCGCTTCCTTATTCACTTCTTTCCTGTTGTAAAATTCATTCTAGTCTGCCAGGGAAAGCTATGACCATACCGAGGAGGATTTTTACTCCCTGTAATGGAGTAATGGGAAATTAGCCTCTGCAGCTGGGGGTAGGCACACAAATTCTGTAAATATTTTGTGTTGGCCAAGGTCAACTCACATTAAGTGACTTTCATCTTAGGTGCATGCTACAGCACTAATACATCAGTCAGAGAAGAAAGTCTTTCTTCTAGTTTGTAATCCAATAACACCACTTTAAGTGCGGGGGCTCCTAGTTACTCCTTGATGGCTCTTCAGGCTGATGAAAATCTGAGAAAACTGCTGGCTGCTGCCCATCAGAGTGGGGGTCAGTTTATAGCTGTGAATTGGTCCTGTGGCTGTCTACTGACTTGGACTCTTGTTTCCACTGGATGCTTTGCTCCAGGCACTGATGAAACCAAAGCACCGGAAACAAACAGTGCTTCTTGAGGAATGATGAGAGGGACTGCTATGATTCAAAAAGCAAGTGGAATGTTTCAGGAGATCATCTTTTCTCAGAAATGACTGAATGTTGCACCTAGAAGATTCTGTGGCAGTTTGGGAAATGACAGTTGATAGCTGTGAGGGTTAATAAATTATTGTCCCTTGAGACTCATGAAACAAGCTGCTTTTTAGGATTCCTTTGGAGGAACAAAAAAAGTTGCTGATTCTTGACAATAAATGCTAAGGAGGTTTTGATCCCGAGATCTTGCAGCCAGCATCAGGTGTACCCCCCTTTTAAATTTTTTTGGCCATTTTGTGTTTTCCTATGAGAAAATCAAACATAGCAGAAGAGAAAGTAAATACTTTAAAATGGCAAATCTCTTCTTTCCCCCTCTCCTCTGAATCCAATAAAAAAACTAAACTGTTTTTTGGGATATTTTATTCTTTGGTAATTCTCTTATATGTAGATACTCCGAGGGAGACAAAGTTGTTTAATTTTCCAAGGGCAAAGTCAGCAAAATGCTGTACAGTATGGTACTTGCAGTTAAGACAGTCATAGAAATGAGACCTGGGCCTTGTCCAAGCACATAAAAAATAGTAGTTGAAACTCCCCTATTATTACTAGCTTCGATGAGCTAGAAAGGCTACTATTACTAAATATTTGATATTTATTTTATTCAGTCATTGACTCTCACCACTACTTGCCAATATTCTGTTGAGCAATAATCAAAGCTGTTTTTAGCTCTGTAGTTGATTGACTACAACTACTCAAGCCATTTGGACTCTGTTTGGAACTCATATTTAAGATAAATGAGATTTCTCTGAAAAAAAAATTGAGATTGAAATTTGGTTATTGCTATTCGTGTGGTTTTGGATTAGTTTAAGGCTAAATTTTGCGCTCAATAAAGATCAGAACTATTTCGACTATATTACGCTGCACAATAATGCATAATCCAAAAAGCAATTATTTTTGTCCCAGGCGTTTTAATTGCAGCATTTCCTAGCATTCTTCCTGGGATGTCAGTTTTCATTCGGCCAACTTCTACAGTGCTTGCCCCAGGAACTTCAATAAAGATAACAGGCAAGTAGGTTTCATTAGAATGGTGTTAAATCACCATTGAAACGATTCGTTACTTATAAATTGATAATACTTAATTTTCATAAATATCGTCGGTTACTACGTGTGGTGAAGCACACCCACCCAGAAACGGATTTGTTTTTTTATGGTCCTTGGAACCCGAGGGAACGCTCGCGGGAACGTACCTGGCAGTGTTTTGGCTCCAGCACTACAACTCCCAGAAGGCGCTGCGGCAAGGAGGCCGCTTCCGGGCGTACGTCCCCGCCCCACGCTCGGTATGTGGAACGTGGGCGCTGCCGCTGTGCCTGGGTGTGAGGTGTGTGTGGCTTGAGCGCGGCGGCCAATCGCTTTGTCCACCGGGATCGGGCACTGCTCTGAGGTGCGCTTCCTAATCGCACCATCGGGCCCACCATGAGGCGCCTGGGCTCGGTGCAGCGGAAAATGCCGTGTGTGTTTGTGACGGAGGTGAAAGAGGAGCCTTCCACCAAAAGGGAGCATCAGGTACTGAGGAGCACGGGTCCCGCCGGGGCAGCCGCGCGTGGGCTTCTCCCCGCGGGGCTGGCTGCGCGTGGGAGCCGCCCTGTAGGCCGGGAGCCTTTTGCAGGTTTCCTTGGGGAGAGCCAGGGTGGGAGTCTGCGCCCTGCGCTCCTGGCTCTCGTACCTTCGTTGCAAGGGAGGAAATCTGCAAGAGACTTTTCCTCATCAGGCGATTCAGACTTGCCCTCGCGTGGAAATTGGAAACCCACATCTTAATTCATACTCCTTTTTTCTCAGGTTACTACCTTTTGGGGAAGACCCCTTAAGTAATTACCACCGCAGTCCACGCTTTCTTTTCAAGAGTGTGGTGACCGCGTGGAGTTTTTAGAAGACTTGTTTCCTTGTTCTAAATTGGGAAGCGCCGCCGGCGTTGACAGCTAGTCTCATTCGGTCACTAAAGATCAGACCTCACACGTTGTCGCCAGGAATGACCTACTGCATTCTAATTTTGGGGTTCCCGTCTCAAGGTTTTCTGTTCTCTCAGCAGCGTGTTTTACACCCAGAGGGACCTGAGCAAATCCTGGCGAATGGTTAGCAACCTGTACCAGGCTAGTGCTTGGAGATGGCGCAGAGACCTTGATAGCAGAATCCCCAGCCGTCGGTTGAGGGCTTCCAACGTCTCCTACAAAATCACATGCACCTTTGACATCGACCTCCATCCAGCCCGCTCCTTATCCTCCAGGCTGGAAGGCCGCTCTGCCATCTCGAGTCCCAGTTTCCAGGGCCAGACACGTGGTAGACATTGGATAAATATCTGTTGAGCTAAAGAAGGAACCCTGGAGTCCTGTCATCCCCTGTGTTCCGATTGCTTGATGCTTTTGACCTTCCAGCATCTCGCTCTTCCCTCCTTTCTACTGTCATCACTGCTGTTCCGGTTCTTAATATTTTATGCCCTGCTTATTGTGCGACCTGATTGCTCTTTCTTGCCACCAGAAAGATCATTATGATGTTCTTTCCTAGTCCAAACCCCGCAGTTACCACGACAGTAATTGTCGAGGTTTTATTTTTTTAAGCGCTGACAAACCTAATAGATGTGAAACTTTGTCATTGCCGTAGCTGTGATTCTCAACTTTTGTATGCTGGTTGGGGTATAATTTGTAACAGTACCTCCCACCAGGAAAAAGACACCCCTTCTCTTGTTGCTCTGCAGTTAGGAATAGCTTATACTGTTGCTTATAGCATAGCTTGTAATTCTGTAACTATTGGGTTGTCGGAAAAGTCATGCCGTATTTTTTTCTGTTTTTCGTTGCAAAAATGGGTCATGACTTTGCCGACATCCCAATATAATTCAAGGTGTCCTGTTCATCAGGCCCAATCTACTCTGTAACCGAACTTCCGGTGAATCCTCTGTTCTAACAAAATTTTTTTTTTTTAAGATTTTTATTGGGGAATTGGATGGGAACAGTGCTGGGGAATTGGGGGAAGGGGAACAGACAAGTTGCTGTCCCTTTTGTTCTTCAGTCTAGTTGTGGAGGACGTTGCTTCACTGGCCCAAGTTGGCACCATCATTGCGCTCTTCCCGGGTGAGGCAGATCAGTCACCGGCTTCTGGACGGCCGCTCACTGCGGCTGCTGGCCGCTCACCCTGGCTGCTGGCTACACACAGTAGCCCATGGCAGCCCACTGCAGAAGGGGCTGCAGCTTACGCCATCGCCGGCGACTCACGGCAGCCCAGCTCCAGGTTGAGCTGTTGTTCAGCATCTTAGCTGTAGAGGGCAGTGTCACTGGCCCTCATGTGGGATCCCAACCGGGGCCCTCTGGCATCCCAAGCTAGTTCTTAACCAACGTGCCACTCGGCCGGCCCTAGCAAAGTCTTTTTAATCCTCTTAGCACACCAGGTACAATCCTGTCTCTGTATTTTTCCTTATGGTATGAACGCTGCCTGGATCACCTCCAGAATTTTTAATTTTTTGAATCAGATCTTCTCTATGACATCTTTGTTATCCCAGCGATTTTGCCTACCCAGAAACTGTAGAGGCCCACTCTAGTGTCTGTTAGTTTTTATGCACACATGCCTTATTTTTCCAGTCATAGTTTAAAGTCTCTAATGGCTGGTGGAGAAGATGAGCTTCGTGTACCCTTTTATATCTCACCTTGTCCTTTGGGCATGTCCATAGCTGAGGGTGGTAGATAACTTATTCTTCTGGAAGGGATATTTCTACCCATTAGGAGCTCCATGAGCAGAGTGGTCTTCTCCCTAGAATCTTTGATAAATTTAAACACACACACACACTATTGGGCCAAACCTTCTTAGTTCTACTGCCACAAGTTAAATTGATATCCTCTGATACTGATGTCATAAGTTAGTGATAAATCCCCTAGTCATTCAGTTTTATCTTAAAAGTACTGAGTCAGTACCAGAATGGGGCTACTGTCTTGAATTTACTCAATTCTACTTCCACTTACAGTCTTAGCCTCTACATACCAGTATAATGTTTATATAATGCAGTGTTTTTTCACATTATGTAAGATGAATGCTAACATCAAATAATTTAGACTATGAGACAGTGGCATAAGCCTTACTCAAAACCGGAAATACAGATGAAAAGTTGGTAGGAATTGTAGAAACAGTCTTTTCCTCCATTCTTGATCCTCTTTTGGCTTGTCTTCCTGTCAGGAGAAAAACCATAAATTAAATATGCAAACAGTTTGCTGCTAATGAAGCTGAAAGGGTCCCTGTTTGTTTTTCTCCTTAGCACTTATGACACCTCACATTGTATTACACATTTTGTTACTGTATATTTCCTAGGGCTCGAGGGCAATGCTTAACCCATAGGAGGCATGTAGCAAATAATTGTCAAGTAAAGGACTGAATACACTGAACACCTATGTTAGGGATGCATCACTGCATAGGAAAGTTCCTGGTGTGAAGCTCATTATGGTGGATAAAGAAACGTGAATAATTAAACAACTGTGTGGAAAAACAGGTATTGCTGTGATAGCATAGAAAGGAGGAGGTGATTCCTGAGAACTTCACGGACAAAATATTTTTAAATTGTCTTGTAGGATAAACAGGAGATTGCCCCTTAGAGCTAGTAAAGTTAAAACATTTCAGGTGAGAGTGTGTGTGAAGGGATAGATGCTCTCTGTGTTAAACCAGTTTTCTCTCTCTCTTTTTTAAGCCATTTAAAGTTTTGGCAACTGAAACTGTAAGTCACAAGGCATTAGATGCAGATATACACAGTGCAATTCCAACAGAAAAAGTGGATGGAACATGTTGTTATGTTACTACCTACAAAGGTAAAATAAAACTATACAAGCATTTATTTTTCTTAATCACCTTACAAACTATATATATCTGAAAATGGGGCATTTGCTCTTCATAAATCCTTGGAAACGTAAGTATAAGTGCAAAGTAATAAAATTAAAATTGTCATCTATTGTATTGGTGTATCTTTTTCTTGGGGGAGGAAAGGAAGGTAATTAATATGTACTCAATACCCATTTAAAGGCCATACAGTATGATAATTATTTTATATGTGTTATCTCTGATTTGCACACTAAGGTCTCTATTTCACAGATGTAGAGTGTGAGGCTCAGAGAACTTAAGTAATTTGTCTAAGACCATATAATTAATGAATGGCTGAACTGGTGATAGGATCTGGGTTTGTTTGACTCTAAAGTTGATCCCAGTGCTGATTCCACTGTTTTTTATTACTATTAACAATCTCTCTGATTTGTTTTAATGACTTTAAAAGAGGTAAAAATTGAAATAGAAATTGTCAACTGTGTTAAGGAGAAAAATGCACTGAAAAAGGAGAAATATTCTTTGTGATTTCTTTTGGATGGTGAAATTACCTTTCAATTCCAGCAAGAGAACTAGAACAGTTAAATGCAAATTAGACACATTTCTGGTATCAGGTATTATCTTTGGAAATGCAGTTTTTCATTTTTAATTGTGATGAAATACACGTAATATAAAATTTACCATCTTAATCATTTTGAAGTGTACAGTTCCGGGGTGTGTATAGTTCAGTTCACCTTGTGCTGCTATCTCACCCTCCATCACCAGAGCTCTTTCTTTTTTTTTTTTAGCTGAGCCATCCCGCCACCTGTTGGCAGCTCACGGCTGCTCAGCTCGGGCTGACTCGAACCGCTGTTGCTCAGAGCTCAAACCAGAGCTCTTTCTATCTTGCAAAACAAACTATGTACCCATTAAACAACTCGGCATTCCCCTTCCCTCCGGTCCTCGGCAGCCACCATGCTCCTTTGTCTATACGATTTTGACTACTTCAGGTACCTCATTTAAGTGGAATCACACAGGATTTGTCTGTTTGTGACTGGCTAATTTCACTAAGCATGATGTCCTGAAAGTTCATCCATGTTGTAGTAAGTCAGAATTTCCTTCCTTTTTAAAGTTGAATTTTGTTTATCCATTCGTCTACTTATGCACAGTTGGGCTGCTCCTACCTTTTGGCTGTTGTAAATAATACTATGAACATGGTGTAAAAAATAACTCTTTGAGACCCTGCTTCTAGTTATTTTGGGTATATACCCAGAAGTGGAATTGCTGGGTCATATGTTCTGTTTTTAATTTTTTGAGAACTTCCAAATAGACGTTGCACCATTTACATTCCCACCAACAGTGCACAGGGTTCCGATTTCTCCACATCCTCACAATACTTGTTATTTTCTGTATTTTTTATCATAGTAGCCATCTTAATGGATGTGAGTGAAATGAATTTTTTGTTTGCTAGTAAAAGGAACCTAAGGTCCATTTAACCAGAAATGACAATATAATTTTAATCTGGTTCTCCTATATTGATATTAAGAAACTTCAGTGTCCATCATTGTGTGTGATTATGTATAATGATTGCAGTTGAAGAAGAAGTTGGATTGCTAAAGAAAAGTTAGAAGACCCAAAATGACAATGCTTACAAATCCACCGTTTATTACATGTAAAGGGATACATAACATAGCACCAATAGTAAAAATAAGGATGCACATCACACCCAAAGACTGTTTCACAGCAAAGGGTCAGGAGAGGCCAAGTGAAAGCTCCTGTGTCCCCCCCGCCCCCCCCACCGATCCGAAAGTCCAGGCCCTGGCAGGACACACTTTCTCAAGTCAGGAATCGCTGATGTGTGCAGGGAATGCCTCAGAACCAGGGAACACAACATGGAGTCTCAGCTGGGGGGTTTTTGTTTTGTTGGTCACCAAGGCATCTTCCTGCTAAGTAACCAGCGCCAACAGCAGAGCCCTCCAGGAGTCTCACTGAGTGGTCTCACTGTCACTAATAGAGAATGCCTGTCACACTGCCCTGAAACCTCATGTTACTTAATGAGGGTTTCACGTCTTGACCAGGGGTCAGAGCCGTGCAGAACAGCTCAGCCAAAGTCCAGATCGTCAAGGAATGAACCTTCATGTTTCAGGGAAGGTGTGAATACAATTATGTGGTTATATTTCCATGTAGTAGAGGTAGCTTCAGTTTCTCACAAATGCAAGTTATAATAAAATAGGGCTTGTGATGTCCTTATGAGAGGGTCACATATTTGTTTAACCAAAGATGTAAGTCTTACATCAGGTACTGCTAGGTAGGATGTTTCTGTTAGACTGCATATTTCACTTTGTCTTCGAGGGTTGCTTCTCTTGGAGAAGATGACCCTACTGTTTATTGAAAAATTTTATTCTGAAAGTTTTTCAAGGTAAGTTTTGTTTGCCTTCTAATACTTTTCCTTTAATTATTTTTTTAGGTAGGCCATATCTTTGGGCTCGGCTAGATAGAAAACCTAACAAACTAGCTGAGAAAAGATTTAAAAATTTTCTACATTCAAAACAAAACTCCAAAGGTTAGTGGGTCTTTTTAAAAAAGCTTTTAATGATTTAAATAGCTGAAATTTGTGACATTTCTTGCTGTAGAGTTTCTGTACATTATATCCTTTTGTATAATTTAAGCACTTTGGAAAAAGAAGAAAATTAGAATTGAATACCTTTATATGTAAAAGAATATTCTTGAAAAATATTTTTAAATGTTTCCCTAACATTTCTGTGTCTCTTCATTATAGTATATCAATTTTTTCAATACATACAAATTACATATATTATAATGAGCAACACATTTTGATTGTCTGCCTAAGTGACAAATGTTTAATTTTATAGATCAGTCACAAATCTCGAGATTATTAATATTTTAAATTACATTAAAATACCTCTAAATATTATATAAGTAGATACATACACTCATTGCATATCTACTCATACATATATATAATTTTTATATATTTGTGTTCATAGTGCATTAAAAATTCATCATAAATCTATACATACTGGAACATTGGCTTCTTTAGTTAGACTGTTATCCCCTATTTACAAATGTTGGTATGTCCAAATTTTAAAATTTTAAGTGTTAGTACCCTAACGCTGAGAAGTATAGTCATATTATAGCGATAATGGAGAATAATTATATGCTACCTAATATGCGGTTTATTAGTTATTCCCACTTTGAATTTGTTTAGGATTATATATTTTTTAAATTATCGCCACATACAAGATTATCTCTTTTAGAATTTTTTTGGAATGTTGAGGAGGATTTCAAACCTGTTCCAGAGTGCTGGATACCAGCGAAGGAAATAGAACAATTAAATGGAAATCCGATGCCTGATGAAAATGGACACATTCCTGGTATCATGAAATCTCTTCTAAAATGAAGTTTTGTGTTTACTGGTATAAAGAACAAAAGATCCATTTGATCAGAAATTACAGAATTTAATTTTAATCTGGTGCTTCTCAGTATTTATCTGTTTAGCACACAATTCCTCAGTATCTGTGAAGTTTAATAATTTGTACCAAAGATATTTTGTATCAAGAATATCCTTTCAGTTTATAATCTTTTCTAAGATGGACAGCTGACTACCTACAGTCTGTCAAAAATTAGTAAAGCGTTGGGTGGGAATAGTTTTAAAGATGTTATCAGAATAGATAATATGATTGACATTGTCTGAAGTGAGATATTGAGCCTTTGTATTTTAGATTGGCACTAACAATGTGTATATTTTTTGCAAAGATCCTAGAAGACTGTTTCAATAGAGGGAGGTGAAAATAGGTGTCTCACAAGTAGTTTTACTGGGGGGTGGGAAAAATTTTGCAAAAGTGTGCTGAGTAAAAGGGTACCCCAGATTAAGGTTCAGTTTAACAGACTTGTCTTGAGTCCCTAGAATGTGCAAAGTACTCTTAGGTTCTAGTAATACAAACATGAAGATCAGAGCCCTTATCCTCAGTGATCTTGTAGACATGAGGGTAAATCCACCAATAATAGTTTAAGAATGAAAAGAGTATGCAGGTACATTTGGAGTGAAGAGGAAGAATTCAGGTTCAACCTGTGACAGAGGCTTCTAAAGGGCATGGACATCTGTAGTGAAGCTTAAGAACAGGAAGTTAGCTGGCAGGGAAGAGGAAGGGTCAGCTTAGGCAAGTTCTCACAGATCATGAAGTCCTTTGGAAATTTTATTTAACACTTTATTCTGGCTGGAATGTTTAGGGTGTATGACATTTGAGAAGGTTATAAAAATTGAGGCTGTGGAATACTGTCATCTTAAAGGGTTTGTATTGTGTTTAAAGGGATTCGAGGTTTATCCTAAAGATGATTATTAAGCCAGGGGTACAGCAAAACTAAATTTAAAATTTTAAAATAGAATTATGATTAAAATGGGTGGGTTTCACTGGAGACTAGTAGACCAACAAACAGGTTATTATACTAATCTGGGTAATGAAGGCCACAGCTATGAGGGTCACAGTGGCATATGTGCCCGTTTCCTTTTTTTTTTGTAAGGAATTCTCCCCAATGAGGAAGTCTATCCAGGCAACAGAAGTTGGGAGGGAAGTAGCCAGTACTTGCAGTATATCTCTCTTCAATAAATATGGGATCAATATATCTTTAAGTAAATATTAAAAGAATACAATAAATTGTGGAACAGTTACTGCATATATCTGTTGTCCCTGAAACTGAACTGAAGGTAGAGAACTTAAAAAAATTTAAAAAAAGGTTTTCATGCTGTCTTAGAATGGTGCTTAGTTCTTACTGAAAAGGTGAATTTTCTAGTTAAAGAATGGTGGCTGCTCTGTAGGAATAATCAAATAAGTTAATTCCTCAACAGAATCAAAATTGAAACCTTATAATTAAAAAATTGATTATGATTTAAACAGTAGTAAAATTGTATTTCTACTGATTTTGAAAGTGATACCTGTGTGTGATAGAACATCTAGAAGATAATGGAAAATTTACAACAAAAATAAAAATTACCTCAAGTCTCAGTGCAAACAAAAACAATAGAATAAAAAACACTGTTTTCTTTAAATGACAGGTTGGGTACCAGTGGAGAAAAACAACAAACAGTATTGCTGGCATTCCTCTGTAGTTAATTATGAATTTGAACTTGCCCTGGTGCTGAAGCATCATTCTGATGATCCTGGTCTTTTGGAAATTAGTGCAGTGCCACTATCGGATCTCTTAGAACAGACACTGGAGCTTATAGGAACAAATATTAATGGAAACCCATATGGTGAGTAAAGCCATTTTTCTCTTTAGTTACAGTAACTCATTTATAACAGGAACTTCCTAGGTTCTCTCTCTGTTAAAGAAATGACGAATACATTTGAGTTAAGTAGCCTAGGATTATAGCCATTTCTATTAATTTTATGCCCATGGAGAAATTTAACCATTTTATTTATCCAGAAGGTTGATTTTAGCCTCTCGTTCTTTGCTATAATAACATTATAGAGCTATGTATGAAAGGCAATTACTCAAGTGTAACTTCATTGCTTTTTAAAATTTAGGTGAACTGAGCTGAATGAAAATCACGATGTGCTTTTCATGGCTGGGTAATTAGTTTAGAATTAATAACTAAACATTAAGAATTGGCAGTGAATAGCATATGAAGTTATGAAGAATTGAGTACAAATCCTGAGGGCACTTTGGAGTCCATTGTTGACAGGGGGATGAAGACAGATCCAAACACATTGAAGCTTGGAATTCTATACAGGAATGCCACAGAAAAAAAGCTAAGATAGTAATTATACAACTTACCAGATACTGCATGGTTGTTTGGCAGACATTGAATTATAGTTGAATGTGGCTAATGGTGTAGGAGGGGTTGGCGGACTTTTCCTGTAAAAGGCCAGAGAGGAAATACTTAGGTTTTGTGGGCCATACCTCTGAAACAGGCCCATAGGTAATACTTAAATGAATGGGTGTGGCTGTGTTCCATTGGAACCATCTGGCTGGATTTCACCCACAGGGCATAGTTTTAAACCCTGGTACAGAATACTGGAATGTAGAATTTAGACTGTAATGGGATACGGTGCCATTTTTGAGTGAGAGTACTTGTAGTATTTCTCTCTTCAAGGAAACCAGCCAAACTTTTTGGTAAATTTATTCTTACATAATTTGAAAGGCTTTTTAGCTGGAGAGGTGAATTTTCTCATTCTTTTTGAAACCTTTGTATGGCTAATGGCAAGATTTTACCATTTAGGGTTAGGAAGCAAGAAGCATCCATTACATCTTCTTATACCACATGGAGCATTTCAAATAAGAAATCTACCTACCTTGAAGCACAGTGATCTGTTGTCCTGGTTTGAAGGCTGCAGAGAGGGTAAAATCGAAGGAATAGTATGGCACTGCAATGATGGCTGTTTAGTCAAGGTAATGGCAGAAAATAGCTTGTGGAATTATGTTGTCTTATGTTCCTAAGACAAAGAAATGGCACTAAATACTTTCTACACATTGCAGTAATTCTGATGCTGCAGTGAAGAAATTTAATTTCCTCATCGCATGTGCCACTATTCTTTATGTGATGAAGTAGTGCCTCCCAATGTGTATTTGTTCTGTGGGGCATCGATTCTTCTATATGTGCTTCAAAACGGAAGTGATGAAAGTGTCTGGAAACCCTGCGTACTGCATATTCCCTTCTCGGAAATTCACGTTGCACTTTAGTGCTCTCTGAGACATCTTGCACTAACTCAGTTTAATTCAGCATTTCCCAGACTTACTTGGTTATAGCATTTGTTAAGAGCGCCAAGGGTCAGAGTATAAAGAATGAATTATTTTATACCTTGTGCCCTTTCTGTCTGTCTCCTGGACTTGTCTCTGATTTCTCACAGGTTCCTGAAATTTGTCACGTTCAAAACTAGATCTAGTCACATCAACCCCGTGACTTCCAACAATTAATTCACTGAAGCCAAAAACTTAGATATCATTTTAACCTCACTCTCCATTACTTCATACATCCAATTATCAGTTCTTAAAGATTCTGATCTATTGAATCTATATTTCTGCCAAACCAATTAGCAGTTAATTTTAATTTAGGCCAAGATTCATGCTGGAATTATTATTTGATCCTGTTAAACGTTAACTACCAGTCTTATCCCTGTACCGTCCATTCTTCATGAATGAATGAGAATGTTACTTCCCTGCATAAAACTGTTTAATAACACTAAGATTTTTCATGAGCTGGCCCCTAGAATTTTGTGGAACTGCCTCTACCCTGTGTCTCCTAAACACCCACATTGTATATGTTCTAACCATACTTAACTAATTGCAGAGAAAAAACACCATTCTGTCACATGACATCCCTTTAGTTAGAATGCCTCCCCACCCACATTTTTTAATTGGCTAGCTTCTGTACTCAGCAACAGACTCTATTATTCATTAAATTTTTATGGAGTCCCTGATTACGTTCCTGGCGTGTTTCCAGGTGCTGGAAATACAGAGTCAACAAAACAATGTCTCTGCCTTCATGAAGCTCACATTCTAATGGGGAAGATAGACAATAAAAAAGTAAATATGTAATATGTCAGGAGGAAAACAGCTATGAAAAAAAAAAAAAGGGTAAGATAAAGTGGACCCTTAAATAGTGTCTGGCAGATGGTAGGCACTCAAGTATGTGCAAGTAAATGAAGATAATACAAGTGAAAGCTGATACCCTTCTTTTCTCTTTTCAGGTCCATCGCCATCATCTTGGTTTATGCTGGCCAATTCCAGATACTTACATGAATTCAAAACCAGTGATTATCAACATGAACCTGTACAAATATGACTATGCTTTTGATACTAAGTGTCTGTTTAATCATTTTTCAAAAATAGATAATCAGAAATTTGGTAGGCTCAAAGATATAATACTTGATGTATAAACTGGAAATGCAATTAAAAACCAGCTTTATTATTATATTTGAACCTTGCATATTCTGCCATGTTTAAAGGGTTCCTATTGTTGAATTTCCCAGTTGCAAATATCTATTCAAACTCTTACTTAGAATCAGCAAATGAACTTAAAAATGTTAAGTAATGGTAAGCTCCTCAGCTTGTACAAAGGTTGGATTCTGTCCACTATAACTGAGTGGTAATTTAAAGGCAACAAACTAACAATTTTGGATAGTTTGCTTTCAAAATTAAATAGTCTAAGTTGAATTTAATGTAATCTGGCAGACATTTAACAAAACATGGCTCAACCTCATATTTGTAGACATTACAAGAGTATATAAAATTATATATAAAATTTGAAAACTGTAACACATATATATATATAGCTAAGTGTATATAAAACCCCAATTTTAAATGTTAAAATTGTTAAAAGTTTACCCTTATACTGTTTATAACTTAAAACATTATGAATGTACAGAAATTCACTGGCGATGATTGCCTATTTGATAGTCATAACTTATTCTAAAAATCTTCAAAAATATACTTTTCTAATACATTAAAATTTTCATATAATTTTATTTACTAAAAATTCCAATTTAGGTAAAGGCACAAGGTATTGGGAAGGAAATCATGTAGGTCAGAGACTTGCTTGATTTCCAGATACAATTTTAAAGCTATAAAGTTAATAAATAGTTAAATAACTTAAAACTAGAGTTATAACTGGCCCTTAATTGGGGAAATTAACAGGACTTCCCTCTTCATCTTCAGACTGTTCAGAAGCAGCAACAGGACTAGTTAATTCAAGTCCAAATTGTTCAGAAAGTTTTTTTAACTTTTCTTCTAAAAGAATATTTTTTTTCACTTCTTCTTTGTAATTATACTTCAGATCTTCAATTTCTTCAAAAAAGGAAGGATCAAAATTTTCCAGTTCTTTCTTCAGCTTTTTTATTTCCTCCTAATAGAAACATATTGTCCTTAAAAGGCATATCTAGGTATATAATGCACTCATTAGGTTTGAACTAAAGAGATTTAATTGCAAATGAAAGCCAAAGTAACCTGAATAGTCAAATACACTTATAAAGGCAGAGGTATTTTCTTAAGAGTTTGCTAATGAGGTTTCATTGTACAGTATTAGTAACTTGTTAACTCTCAAATCAAATTATTTTTTGTACGTTATGTCCTAGACTTTGACTAAAATTTTTTAACTCTTAGATTGAGGGGATTTAATCTTTCTCCAAAAGCATACTCTCAGATACTCTCAGTGAGGCAACCAAAAAGACTTTTCTATTCACAACATGGAAGTTGTTTTGGTTAAGATTCTTTGGCTTAGACCTCACTTATGTTTTCTTTACAAATATCTAATTTTTAATGAATAATCAACTTCTTATAAATATACCGAGGGTGCCAAAACAATGTATACAAGTGGACACTTTGGTCAATTTGCTCAAGCAGTAGTTTGCCATCATCAGAAGTGTCTGGACGCTGATGGTAACTACTTTGAACACCTCTTGTGATTGCAGAAGTCAAACGTGACTATTCATCTTTTGTTACTGGCATATATTGAATATTACAATACAGTTTTCCTTTCTGAGAATAAGTATACATTTTTTTGGCACCCTCTGTATTTATGATCAGGGAAACGCTAGGGCTTCGGCCTGGCTAAGGGTTACACATCTGGTGAAGAGACCGCGCTTTAACAACCATTTAGAAGAGCCAGTGATTATAGTTAACGCCCATATGAAGCTCTTTTGTTCCGTTTACATATTTCTTACACAGATAAAGCATAGCAAGTAGTTTTCTTTAAGGGAAGGGAACTATGCCTGAAAAGAATTTCAAAAATAAAAGACACTTTCGCAATGTGACCCCAAAATTAAGAAAATATTAAAATAATGAGCTATATTTGTGACAATTAAAAAATTTTCTCTTTAATCCGATTTGTTTTATCTCAAGTTTTTTGGTAGCTCTTGTTTAATATTTTTGACAGCTGAATATAATGAACTTTGCAATATCAAGGTCAAACATAAACTGTAATCCCAGGAATTTTTAGGATACATACTTAAAGCTCATAGATGGCAATCATAAAAATAATTTTCAACAGCTGTTTTCACAAAACATTAATAATACTATAATTAGATATAATAAATATTTACTTACCTCCATATGCTGCTTTTCTAGATCTGAGGTTTTGAGCTGTGTCTCTAGATGTTTTACCTTTTCCTTTAGTTGATCAGGATCTGCGAAAAAAATAAAACAGACTCAGCTTTTTCCATTCTGAATAAGTTCAAGACAAATGATTTGTTTTAGAAAATAAGGAGAAAACGTATGAAACTAGAGCCTGGAAAATGGCAATTTACGGCTGAAACACTTCAGGCTGTGAATACTATATACTACTTCTGTGTTACAAGTATAGAGTGAGGTCAAGTTTTACATGGAAGAGACTGATAGGTTCCAAAGAAAAATTCAAGAGCCAGGAAAATTTAAGTACTAAAAGTACAACAGAAGAATAAATAGACTGTTAGGTAAGGGGCCCAGCAGCACTGCCTAGAGATTCCATGTGGGTCAATATGCAGTTATTGTGTGATTAATACGTGAAAAGCATGCTAAGCAGGATGGGTAACACAAAGATGAGTAAGTCCTGATGCTCTGGTAGAATACATAAGAACAAACAGCACAAGGGCTTTGGTTTAATTTACGGATTCTCTCCCCAGAGTTAACATCTCTAATTTTATCATGAGAATCAAAGGGCAAATAGTAGTTTTACTTTTAATTGCTAGTCTGCTATTTTCTTCACATTAACCACTACATATGTGTCATGTCATATTTTGCAGCCATTGAAGGGTAAAATTTTAAAAGTAATCCTAAAGTTTGAGAAAATAATGGACAGAAAACACATTTTCATGAATGGTACAGGAAGTATATTCTGTTAAGGTGCCCTTGAAATGGTTTTCTAATTGTAAGTTGGAAACAGGAAATATTTTCCTCATCCTTTCTAATGGGAATAGAGTCAGCAGGGCCTATCTTGTTTGGGAAGGCAGAGCAGCATCGTCCTTTTCAAAGCTGTTCTCACACCTTCACAGAAAGTGCTAATAGTCTTTCACAGAGTTGATTGTTAATCACTTGGATGCTATACTGAGTTGTCTTTTTATTAAATTTATTGGGGTGACATTTGTTAGTAAAATTACATAAGTTTCAAGTGTACAATTCTGTAATACATCATCTACATATTGCATTGTGTGCTCACCACCCAGAGTCAGTTCACTTTCCATCTCCATATATTTGAGCCCCTTGTGGGATTCTATATACTACACCGATTGGTATTGTATAGCACTTTCCAAAAATTAGCTTAATGACCACTTATATTTAAATAGTGCTTTAGAATTTCCAACAGTTATGGTTTGATTTTGAGCCTTAACAATCTTTGAAATATGTTAGGTGTCCTTATCTCTTGGAGATAAGGAAGATGAAAGTTCAGAGATTCCCTCTTAGGAAAGTGAGGATTAGAGAGAGAGAACTTGCCTCATGTGAACAGCATTCACAGCTCTTTGGTCCTGCATACCGAGTTGGCTGCTATGAGAGATGCTGTCAAGACAGACTACTTTTAGTCACCGAGAGGCAATGCCATGGTCAATAGCAAAGAATGGAGAAGAGCTTCGGAGTTGCCTAGATTTCGGTTTCATCCTGTCTCTGCCACTTCCTACCTGGTGTGACCTTGGGGACAGATTACTTAACCTCTTTGAATCTGCTTGGCACAGGTAAAATGGAGACACCAGCACCCACTATTCAGGGCTACAAGAATTAAAATGCACTTAGCAGAGTGTCTGGTACAAGTCATACATGACAGCTGTAATACAAAGTAGCAAAAGGACTCAGTGGTAGGATATTGAAAAAGCTATATGAAACAGTCCAAGATTGTTCAGATATAAATTGGCATAATGCTTTGGCACAGAATTTGGCTATTTCCATGAAGCTATCAGACAAATATACAGTACAAACAATGGTTTCTCATTATTTATAGTAGTTGTGGTCTATAGAGTCAACAGGAACAATGAATTAGTGCATATTAAACCACTGCTCTTAGGGAAAATAATACACACATATATTAATAGATAGACATATAATCTATACCTAATATCTCTCTCTATATATATACACACACACAGACATAAACATACTCATGTATCTCAGATTATAATCTTATCCTGGAAACAACTCATCCTGGTAGATTCTAAATAGTTTTATAAAAAGAAAACAAGGTTTGGAAGTGTCAAGTGACTCTCCTGAGGCTGCCCCACTAACAAATAAGTGTCAGAGTTGGGATTTACACGCAGTCAAACTCACCCCAGAACCAGAGCTTCTTGCCCTGAATAGCACTGCCTCCCCACCCTCACCCCATCTCCATCCTCTGGTCATCTCTGTGTGAAAGCTGAAACAAGAAAGCAACAAAGGAACAAGACAAACAAAAACTCAGACACAGACAATAGTTTAGTGGTTACCAGAGGGTAAGGGGGAGGGGGTGGTAGATGAGGGTAAAGGGGATCAAATATGTGGTGATGGAAGGAGAACTGACTGGGTGGTGAACACACAATGTGATATATAGATGATGTGTTACAGAGTTGTACCCCTGAAACCTATGTAATTTTACTAACCATTGTCACCCCAATAAACTTAAAAAAAAAAAAAGAAAAAGGAATGCTGAGTGCCACCTTGCATCTTGTTGGATCTCACCTGGGAAAGTGTGGGTCAAATTTTTCACTGGTCTGTATTTTCGTAAAAGTGCCACGAGTACTGATTATGGGGATACAAGTAAATTTTAGTGAGTAAGTGAATTCACAAATACAGAACCTACAAATAATGAGGATCAACTATTCACTGTGTGAACATGTGCACATACAGTATGTACATATGTATATATGCATACATAAGCACATAGGAATAGGGAAATGATTAGTATCACTTCTGAATGTGAATGGAAGCGGGAAGAAGGATAGAGTTACTTTGTAAAAGAAAAAATAAAGAATATAGGCAATGTTTACTTATGTAGTTTTTAAATAAATTAACAAGATGACAATACCATTTAGAATAAATGTTCAGAGGGCTTCATAGGGCCTATTCTTAGAAACTAGAAGCAACAAACCTAGTATTCACCACTTAGCACTACATCATGATTAAATCTAACATCCATATGGAGTAAGGAGAAAAACACTGGAGTACTTGCTACTTAACACTACAAACAAAAGCCTCAATGGGAATTTTATTATTGCACGGAGGAAGAAACAGATCTAAAACTTTATATCAGAAATCTGTCAACAAACAAACAAGGCAAACTCTAATTCAAAAACTTGGGTCAGCTAATATGCTGTAAGTATGTTATAAAGTACATTACCAGGTATGGTGCTCTCAGCTCCACTTTGGTCTTTGTGTACTTCTACCTGATGGATTAATTCTGCCTTTTCTTTTTCCAGCTGACTATTAGCTAGTCTAGAACACAATGATAGTGCAGTATTAAAAAAAAAAAAGAAAACAGACATTGCTCCAGAAAACATATATGGGTATTTCTTATAAAATGTACAGTGCTTAGAACTTGCTCATATTTATAAAAGCACACATTTTATTCATTTCTTCTCACTGCTGCAATACTACCATTCTCAGAGAGCACGGAATCAACTCTTCATGTGTTTCTTAAAATCTAACCTGATGTCATTTCCAAGAGTAGTTTTCCTATTGGAGGAGCCTCATGAGAGAATACTCCCCCCCAGAACCCTGGAAGTAAAGACATTTTTTCTCTCTTTTATTAATATCTGTCTCTGACAAGTTAAGGTTTAATACAGTCAATGCTAGTGAGAGAGTTTAAACTAAATTACAAACTTGATACTTATATTAGAATCTGGTTTACAATTTTCTCAGCATCTATTATGTAAAAGACAGAATGATTGGAATTAGAAGGATGAAATAAGGCCAATAAAACTTTTAGATAACAAAGTTGCAAAATCCTATTCTTTAAAGAAAAAAGGTGTCATATGAGCAGATAATGTACCTAAGAATTTGAAGCTCCCGTTGAAGGCCTTGCTCCGTCTCAGCACCTTCAGGAATATGTTTGAGAATTTCAATCTTGGGGCACAATGAAAAATTAGAAAATAAAATTTGACACGGGAATATGAGGTTTCATAAAGATACACATTTTCAATAAAGCATAATATTAAAAGTTGGGTTTTCCAAAGCACACATGAGGATACATCTATCATGTTTTCTATTCTTTAGTCATTCAACATTTATTAACCACTGCATGCCAGGTATTGTCCTAGGCACAGATGATACAGCTATGACAAAAAACAAAAAAACAAGTTCTCTTCCTGCATGTTCCCACAGTCCTCATAGTGAGGAAAGACAAACAATGAGGATGTGATGTAATGTGATGTGATGTGATGTGACGTGATGTGATCAAGTGCCAAATGGAAGAGCTATCAAGAAAAATAACCCAGGGTAAGAGGACAGAGAGTGATGGAGGTGGTATAGGGTTAGGGAAGGTCTGAGGAGCCTCCATTTAAATAGAGATATGAAGTGAGGGAGTGAGCTATGACAATATTTGGGTGACTATTATTCTAAAGAAGGGAAACAAGTGCAAGTCTCTGAAGTCTGAACGAGTTTGGTTTGTTCAAAAGACTGAAAGGTCAATGTGGCTAGAACACTGTGAATGAGGAGGAAAGTAAAGATGGAGCTAGAGAGGAAACCACATGCCACACCATTCACGGTTTTACTCCAGGGTAACGGGGAACCACTGGAATAATCTAAGGATGGGACTGCTATGCTTTGCTTTATGTTTGAAAGGATTACTTGGCAATTATGTAAGAATAGGTCAGGGATAGGGAGAAGGTGAAGCAAGGCACAAATGGAAGCAAGGAGACCAGTTAGGAAATTATTGCAATGGTGTAGGTATGAGAGAACAGCTTGGACTAAACTGGCAGTGCTGGAGGTGCTGAAATGTCAGATTTGAGATATATTTTGAACATTGAACTGACGTGATTTAATGAAAAAGATGTGGGGTATAAGACAAAAAAAGGAGTTGATGATCCAGGGTTTTTGGCTTAAACAAATGGGTGAATGGTGGTGCCATTCACTTAGATGGGCCTTCCAGGGGAGGAATTCGTCAGGAGTTCATTTTTATCTACAGAAGACAATGCCAAGGAGTGGTGTGAGATATATTGGTTTATCATTTAAAGAAAAAACACATTACTTGCCTGTTGCTCGAGGTCTTCAGTGTATTTCTTAACTTTTTGTTCCCTCTCTGTTGCTTGTTTTACAAGTTGTTTAAGATTAGTAAGGCTCTGAGTTTTTTTGGCAATATCAGTTTCCAATTCTTTCAATTTGGTTTCATACATTCTAAAGGTATAAAGGAAAACAACTGGTGTAGGCATTGAAAATAATTTCACTGATTTAAAAGTCAGTTCAAATTGCTATGTGAAAAATAACAAAGATTATCTTATTATATTGTTTCTTCCAGTCAAATCTTTTGCTACATATTTATTTAGCATTAGGTGACAGAAAGGACTCAGTACCCCTAACTAACAGACAGGCCAATTAAAACAGAGGATTTAGGTGTTTCTCAAGGTTATAAACAAGGATGGAGCATGAACTTGGCCACTCTAAAATATTAGAATGAATGCCTTTTCAGTTGCAAAACAAAAAATTAAAAGTAAAATTCATCAGAATATCAAATTCTGTATTATTGAATATTCTTAGGAATATAAAGATCACAAATTAAAGCATTTCATACATACACAAACATAAAAAAAAAAGAAGGAATCCAGGTAGAACAAAACCAAAAGGACTGCTGGGAAAAGAATGTGTAAAAGTAAGGCTGAGAGAAATGGCCTACAATGGGGGAGTGATGAAGCTTGTAAAAATCTAAATAGATTTGTAACCGTTAAAGAAGTGATAAAAAGTTCAAAAAAAAATTCAGACTCTAATAGGAAATTTTAAAACATTGATCCCAAATGGTTTCACAAGCATATCATACCACCTTAAAGGAAGACAATGCTTATAATATTCAAACTTTTCCAGAGAAAAGAAAAGAAGGAATGCTGTGGCAACAAAATCAGGTAAGCACAGTGTAAGAAAGGAAAATTATTGTCTCAGGATATCCAAAATCTTTTGATACATTTTAGAAACAGATTAGAAGGCAATGTTTTAACCTAACAAAGAATATCGACCAAAGTGGTGAAATATTAGAAGCTCACCTCCTCATTTCATCCAACTTTCTGCTCAAATGCCACCCAATCAGAGAGGCTTTCTCTGATCACCCAATCTAAAACAGCTCTTGCATACCCCAGCCTGTCTCAGCAGTCAGGATAAGGCCCAACATGGAATAGGTGTCATTCCTGTCATTCATTTGTTTCATAAAGGTTTCAGCATGAGGAAGGCCTAATGTGTCATGGGTCCCAAAAGAGATCTCTAATCTCTAAACCACTTACCCTGAGCTGAATGTGTAATTCCAGCTGGATTTAGGGAGGCTGGAGGCCAAGGTCAAAATGGTCCTTCTCTCTGTCAAGTGGATTCTACTAGGACTTCTGTCTTTTTCTAGGGGGTTTACTGAATGCCTACTCTATGCTATTACCTGTACTGTTCTCAGATTAAACACACATAAATCATCTAAAAGGCAAAGTCATCTTCAATTATGGCTAAATATCTTCACCCCTCTCAAATGTTTATAAACTTTATAAACCCTTTTCATAGTAATAATCTTTTCCCACTGGCTTACAGAACACATTTTAGAAAAGGAAGGACAGGGATTATCATCTCCATAGATACAACTTGAGCTCACAGAAAAGAGATGTAATGTACCTACAGTGAAAACCAGGTGTTTCTGAGCCATGGAAGCTATCTGGGGCTCTCTAGGCAAAAGAGACCTTTAAGAAAAAACATTTAACGTACAGCACAGAGTCTAGAATGTAACAGGTACTGAGTAACTATCTGCTGAATAAATACATCTCAAAGCAGCTCAAAAATCTTTGAGTCCATATGTGATTATAAAAGGAAATAAAGGACCAAGAAATCAACTGATAGGGTCACCGGTTGAGAGCCTCTGCTGAGGTCCAAGCAGACAAAAGAGGCGCCTTCTCCCTTTTATATTTTCATGCAAGTTATTTAACTCCCACGCTAGCCCTCTGACAGAGTTAAGAGAGGGCTAGAGTGGCTTCTGTTTCCTCTCAGTATGATACTAGGACAGGAACCCAGGACCCTCTGCCAGGACTGCCTGGCCACCTGGGCTGCCCTCAGATCTACTTACACAACCTTCCTCTTTTCTCCTCACACTTGGTTGACAAGGGCCAAGTGCAGGGCAGCGGGCCCACTGTGGGACTTGCTGAGGCTCCCATTCTAGTTGTAGTAACAATGACTGCCATCTCAGCCATCATCAAGTCCACTCTAAATGGCAGGGAGACACTGAAAGGGAAACTGGGATGCATGAACATAAGGAACCCTATGAATACAGGGAGATAAAGACGAGTTGGCCTTTGGGAATGGTGCCAGTGGATGTAAAGACTGCAGCTTCATACAGGAGGACCCTAACGGGGAAGGACCAGCGTCTCTAGCTTTTATAGTCCTTGAAGCAGCTGCTTATGGCTGGAAATGAGAAGGACACCAAAGCCTTTTACTGACTCTTCAGAGCCATGATGAGCCACTGTGGTGATAGTGACAATACCATAGGACTGCTTACTGTGAATTCCCATCATCTCTTTCATAGCCACAGAGTTTATTTCACAGGCAGGATTGCACATACTTGTAGCAAAAGTTCAGAGTAGGACAGAATCAAGTGCCAGAAAGCAGAGGCCAGCCACTAAGACACTAAAGCTGTTGCTGAATTCATCTTGTGGGTTATTTGAACAAGTTGCCCAGCAAAATTTCAGCACGGCCCAGACCCAGTATGCCAGAGGTGATGACAAGACAGATCAGCTGTGCCTAGCTTATACTTGAGGTAGAAAACGAATACAACAAAGATGCTGAGTTGCAGCTGGACAAACGCAGCACCCAGGACAAGCTGGGCGCCATCAGTCTAGGCTCGTGGCTGACAGCAGCTTCCTGATGCCCACTCAGCCCCTGATTAAACTTGGAGCAAGTGTTAACCTATTTATTCCTACCTGGTAACAACAATTGATTTCCAGCTCTTGCTGTCAGCTCCTTCAAGCTGTGGACCTCTACTTTCCGCCAACTGTAATCTCTTACCAGTCTCTTCTAGCTGAACTGTCATCTTCTCATTTAATATCTCTAAATTATTCTTCGCTATACGCAATTTCTCTGCAGCTTCAGTTTCCTATTTTTAAAGGATAGTTCGTATATTACAACAAAACATAATAATGTTCCCATAGATGCAATATGTTCAAAATTATCACTATAAATTAGAAAACAAAAATATTCGGGATTCCTAAATGCTGATTAAAATTCCAATAAAAAAACCTAATGTTTCCTTTACTCTAAAACAGCAATATAATCATAATAACCAGAACAGACTATATAAATGAGGTTAAAAAATAAATTTAGAAGTATTTTACTCTAGTGGTTACTTTAAATTTGTAGTTTTGTTTGGCTACTTTAATTTGTCATCTTTGTTTGTCATTAATATTTACAGAATAATGGGATAGTTTGTCTTTACACATTTAAAAGGTGTTTTATTTTGACTCTCTAATACCTGTACACCTATCTATAAGCATAAACTATGTGTAAGTATCATAGATTGTTTCCACTATTAAACATCTACATTCAAAGCACAATATCACTGTGGTCTCACAGTACATTCAGGTAAGTAACTTAAAAATATTAATTTCAATTTATTCACTGGAACAGCCATATAAATAATAATACGTATTTGTCTGGGCAAGGAATATATTTTGTCCCTTAGAAAGGAATCTTATTATTTATTTAACAAAACAGTTTCATACACTCCTTACTATATACATCAGGCACTGTTATAAGTCATGTGTACAAATACTAACTCACTTAAATCCCACAGTAGCTCTGTGAAATATATATACTTACTATTCCCAATTTTACAGATGAGGAAATTGGGGTTAGTAGGGAGGCTAGTAGCTTGACCTAGTACCATGGTTAATAAGTGACAGAGCTAGGATTTAAATCCCAGCCATGTAGCTTCTACATTATACAGCCTCTTAATTTATTAATTTTTTATTTTCAATGTTCTCCATGGTGAAAGGGTGACAGGTATAAAGTCTCAATTCCAAAATCTCTTAATATCTACTTTGAATAAACACGCTAGTCAACGTTTTCACTCAGTTTTTTCAAGTTGTACTAATTAACATAAAAAAACCAATTATAATCGCTAATGGAAGTCATACTTTTTTAAGTTCTTTACGAAGCCGTTCATTTTCTGCAACAATTTTCTCTGTGCCTTTTGTTTTGGATTCATAATGCATGCTCAACTGTCGTCCAAGGTGAACTTTAAGTTTTTCTAATTCAGCCTTGTAATAAAAAATAAAAAAAGTACATTATCAATACAGTAAAATAAAAGGTGATCTTGTAAATTTATAAAACTTAATTCAAAGGAGTTGTAGAGATCATTTTTGATGTAATTAAAATTAAAGTCTTCCATCTAATACTAGTCATCTACAGCAGAGATTTCCAACCTTGGCTACACATTAGAAACATAAAAAATCACAATACTTATGGTAGGACCCACTCTAGAGGAATCTAATAAAACTCATGACTGGGAGCTTAGGCACCTACCTATATTTTGAAAATAGATACAGGTAATTATTTTATGTTGCCAAAGTAAGAACCATTGATCTTGAAATAATAAGATGACCAAGTGAAGCTACTCTAACTACTCTTAGCTTCCAATAAGTTCTTTCTAGGGCCGGTCAAGTGGCTCAGTTGGTTAAGAGCTCGCTCAAGAGTGTGAACTCTGAGCAACAGCAGTTTGATGCCCGAGCTGAGCTGAGCTGCCGCTGAGCTGCCAACAGGTGGCAGGATGGCTCAGCTAAAAAAAAAATATATATTTCTGTAGGTGTAAAATATCAACTGCATCCATTAAAGCCATTTTATATAATTTGATATTTAAAATTTTCTTAAAAAGTTAACAAAAATTGTAATAATAAAACATTCCATAGAAGGGATCACATTTAAAATATTACCTTCAACTTTTCATTTTCCAGCTCAATATTAGCCATTTTTTCACTGGTCAGTATTCCTGATGCTTTTTTCAACTGTTCATTTTCCCTTTGGACTTTTTCAACTACTTTTTTCATTAAGCCAATGGTTTTTTCTAGTTCTGGGATTGTCTTTCCACTTCTACCAGACTACAAAAGAATATATTAACTTTTTATTTAATCAAATATTTGAAAGTGTATAATATAAACATAACACATTCATTATTATACTCACATTGTTGATTCCTAACATTTGAAGCCAAAGCTTGTATTACTTTGACTCATCATTATAATAACCCTATGAAATAGGAGTTACAATTCTCAGTTTACATATTAGAATAGCCAGACTTAGAGAATTTGATGATTCTAAAGTCATGCAGCTAAAAAGCAACAGCTTAAATAATCTAGCCTTGATGTCTGTTTCAAATGAATAAACTTAAAAATACAAATATTCTACTGGGTTGTCGGAAAAGTCATGATACATTTTTATAATGAAAAATATAGAAAAAATATGTCATGACTTTTCCAACAACCCAATATTTAGCTAATGCTCATTTCAGGATTACAGAGGTTTCTTTATGTAGAATAAAACCAAAAAAGAAAAACTGTGCCTTTAAAGAGCTCATGAGTTATCGAATTTGAATTGCAGCACAATAGAGGTGATTTTCTTTAAGAATAGCCATTGATTAGAAATTCAGTTTCTGTCCAATAGGAAAAAAAATCTGAAATAAAAAACGTGGTATAAAGTTATCAAAAGAGATGGGTCACAAATTAATAAGTTTAACTTCTTATAATTTAAAATAGAAACAGTTTTCCAAAAGTCAAGTAAAATAATCCGCTTACCTTTTTGGCATTTTAGTCAGTATTCACACTGTGCAATGAATAGCCCTAAAATATAAACTTTTACTTAATTTTAATATTGTGTGCTTTCATAATCACCTTTAGAAAGGTTACATTAACAAATAAATTATTATTTATAAAATGAATGTTGCTGACTGTCAACAAAATATTTGTCCTGAATACTTTTCTAATGGTATTCAATATTTTTACCAAATCCATCATACATTTAATATTACTTGAAAAAGTTTTTGTCCATTATGATTGCTTCCACTTGTGCCATTTAATAACATGAGATCAACAGACTCTTAAATCTTTGTCCTTGACCTCATGAGCAACATTTATTCATTGTAAAATGTGAATACAAAATAACATAGGAAGAAATATACAAGAATACAAAAAAAAAAAAAGGAACATATTTACAGAGCATTATACTAAGAAGTTGCCATGGACATCATAAAAATAGTTACAAAATGTTGGAATTGGACCAAGGAGCACTTTGGAGTTAGCTCAACAAACAGAAGAAAGATTCCTGAAAGTTAAATGTTTTCAAGATGTGAAGGGATAGGCAACAAAAAAAGAGATGATGTGAAGTTCAGGTGAAATAAAATGCATGTAAGGGTGTGACCGATGATAAAATACATTAACTTGCAACACAGAGAAAAACTTAATAATGTTTATAACGTAGATGTAGCATAATAAAAACTGAAACTCTAGGCACTACGAAAGGCATATCACTACTGTTATGACATATCCAAACTTTTTCATTTCCAGCTTATTGCTTCCAAAACCAAAACAAACAGATGGCATATGCTCACACACTCACCCCTCTGACATGGCCTAGTTTCTGCTCAGCTTCTGCTTTCCCTTTCTTAAGAAAGTCACACATTTCCTTCAGATCTCTTACTTGATTCTGTAAGATTAAAGCAAACATGTAACAATTTAGCAAAGCTATAGCCACTGGAAAGGAAAGACAAATAATTCATCTGAACTAGCAATCTTTTCGACTGGCTAGCCAAATGAACAAGTGGGTCTCTATAGCAACAACGAGGATTTTGTTGACATATGTTGAATTAAAGTGAATAAATAAAAGAGTATGTTGTATATGACTTTCAAGATATATTTTCCACATTGTTGCCTTAATATGCAATATAAATTTGAATTTAGTAGAGTCTGATTTTAACTGTCCCATAGATTACATAGATAGATCCTTACCCACAGTTGTCTGTTTTGCAGAGTAACAGACAACTGAACTTCTAACACTGGTTCTAACAGTGTAAAAATCAGAACGAGAAGCAGGAAATAGCTTAATTATATGATTACCAGCAGATTAACAGATTGCTAATATTTTAGGTTATAAAACAGAACTGAAATAATTAGCCAGCCAAGAGAAAAAAAAATTCCACAAGAAAAAATTTGGAAAACCAAAGATAAACTTTTCGTAAACATCAAAATACAGTAAAATTTCTAAAAGAGACAATTATCCTAATATATTTTTAATTTAAAGACTATTTTTTTTAGAGACATCCTAATATCTTCAAGTGTAACAACTGTTAATGAAATACACCACCATTCTCTTGCCTCAGGGCATTTGCACTTGCTACTTCTATTGTCTGAAACTCTTTTCCAGTATTTGCGTGACCCACTTCCTTCCCTGTCCCCTAGCTCTGTGCTAAAATATCATTTTATTAAGGATGGCTTTCCATTACCACTCTGTTTTAAATAGCAATTCCCACACCCCTAACCAAAACACACACCCCCGTTTCACACCAATCATGCTATTTTTTCCTTAGCACTAAATGTAAGCTGACATACTCCCCCACTGACTTGTTTATCAGCCTTCCGCACTAGAATGTAAGTTCTATGAGTGCAAGAATTTATTTCATTGCTATTTCCCATTACTTAGAAGAGTGCTCGACACAAAAAACGCCCTCAACAAATAACTGTAAAATGAACAAATGCAGAAAGTATAACACTATCACGATATTGTATGAATATAAGTTTTTGACTTCTTCATAAACTAATATAATAAGCATCACAATTAAGTAGAGAGAAAAAAATTTTCTGGCTTTACACTTCCTAACTATAATAAAGAACATTAAATTTACCTTCAATCTTGGCAAATCTTTATTAGCTTGTTCAAGTTGAAATTTTAGTTCAATATTTTCAGATGATAACTTCAAGTTTTCCCTCTGAAGCTCCTGTTCTCTTTGCCAAAGATCATCTGACTCTATTTCTGAAGTCTTCAGGAAAATGAAGTTACGAATATTTTTAAGGTTTAATAAATAAAAGCTGCATAAGACACACTGGATAACAACACTATGCTAAATGACTGCATACAACAATACTTGCTAAAATGGAATATTTTTCCTCAAAGGAGTATGAGAAAATTGGAGAGCTCTGGAGAAAACAACCACAAATAAATAGGTTAGAATACAAAGCTTGTGAAGTAATTTATGATGTTTTTTTTCAGTCCAAAAATAAAGCATGACTGTTACCTGTTATGGGCTGTATCATACCTACCACCTCCCACCCCGCTCCCAAACTTGTAAATTGAAACCCTAACTCCCAGTACCTCAGGATGATCTTATTTGGAGATAGGGCCTTTACAGAGATAGTCCAGTTAAAAGAAGGTCATTAGGGTTGGCCCTAATCCAATGGCTGGTGTTCTTATACAAAAGGGAAATTTGGACACAGAGACAAGAACAAAGGGGGGCGATGTGAAGACACAGGGAGAAGACAGCCATGTACAAGACAACGAGCCTGCGACAGAACCTCCTCTCACAGATTAAAGAGGGAATCAACCCTGCTGACACCTTGATTTTGGACTTCTGGCTTCTAGAACTGTCAGAACAAACTTCTGTTGTTTCAGCTACCAAATCTGTGGTGTGGTGCTTTGTTATGGTAGCCTAGAAGATTAACAAAGAGAAGCCAACATAAAGCAACGCCTCAATGCCTTCCTCCTTCTGGAAGGAAGCTTTTCCTCATTACTGAGCTAAAGTAATCACTCTGTCCTCTGAAATTCAGTAACAGTATATTTGCATTTGTCTTGGCATGAATCCATCTTGGGTTATTATTTGCTTATTTTTATTTCTCATTCTAAACTATAGGTTATTTGAAAGAGAAATCTGTGCTTGATTACTTTTCTTTATAAAGTGGGAAGTCTCAAATTCTCAATTACTTATTATCCAGTGGGAAAAAGCATCATAAACCTGGAATAAGGGATGAATTATGAATTAAGTCACTTTCATCCATTTTTCTCTTAATATTTAATTTTAGTCAATGTTTTGAGGGCTCGAGTGACTGGAATATCTTAGATGGAAACGGTAAGAAAAAAAAAAGGTAAATGCTATTTGATTTCAATTGAGAACAAATGTGTTATTCCACATTGTAAACTGACCAAAAGTGCTATGTACATAGCATGTTCATAAACTGTAGAGTTGGACCTGCATTTAAATCCTGTTCATTGATCACCAGAGATATTACTTATTCTCCAAGCTTCCTATGTAAAATACAAATAATACTCTGCAAAGTATTGTGAAAATTAAATATAGGCACAGAGTCTAACACAACACAGATAGCAATACATGTAAGCTCCCTTTTCTCACTATAAAAAGTATCTGTTATAATACATGGCAAAAAGAACACCAAAGGAACTATGTATGTGAGAATGTCACACAGCATCACAACAAATTTATATTCATATTCACGGTAGTGAAATTTTAATTGTGGTGAGATTTTATGCTGCATTAGACATTTCTAAGGCACACAAACACCTCTAAAGGGCCTTATTTTTGTTATGCTGTTACCTACTCGAATCATTTCAGTGAGCTCCAATGAGAAAACAGAGTCCTAACATGAATTAGGAAACATATAACCACTAATTTTGTGGTACTAGTCCAATGTTAGGGTTTAAGGAGACGTTTATGAATAGTTAATACTTTCTACAAATCCTACACAATTTTTTTTTTTCCATTTGCACTACATACGTATACTACTTGCTACAAGAAAACTCAGCTAACAGAGGTGAAGGGCTGCGACGTGCTCAAACCTGGGACCCGTCATTTCTATGCTGGGCGGGCTCATCCATTGCAGAGTCCGCCTGCGCAGCTGCCTCCGCACACTGATTCGCGGCGTGACCGTGGTCCTCCCGGGTGGATCCTTCCGGATGCTTGTGAGTGCTCTGACTTACATCTTCAGCTCTGTGTCCCTCTCCTTGCTCATTCTTGCCTAGCTCATTCTCTTCCTTGTTTTTATGTTCCTGCTTATTATTTTCACAACAGTCTTGATTTATTTTCTCAATTTCAGGATCTGGTTCATTTTCAAAATTGGAGTTAAAATCCGCTAAAGTACCATTATTTGGTCTAAGTGGACTTGACTTACTGTTTGGTCTTGCCTCAGATATAGTTAACTCAGTCAGATCTACAATATCTTCTGCTCTGTGCTGTTCTTCATTACTGTAATGCTGTAGAATATTTCTAAATACCTGATCATGTAAGTTGTCACTGGCATCTATTCCATTCCCATTTTTAACTGTGAGCACTGTTATGGGTTTTTTTTTCGTCCTGTGTAAAGTGTTCTTTTTGTGAAAAATATTATGCCTGTATTTATTAACACTGGTAGAAAGGCTAGAAAGCGGAGCTGTGTCACTTAACAGATTCTGCTTGAAGCAGAAGAAAAAGACGCATGAAAAGAGCAAAAGGAAAAACAAAAAACAAAAATATGCATACTAAGGGATTTAAAATAAGATACAACATACAATTGTACATTAATGATTCTTTATGAAGGAAAACTAGAGACATATCTCACGTTTGATGGAAATAATGCTATAACATATTTTCCTATTTTATCTAATGGTATGTTCTTGCCACAGGAAAACTCAACTACATTTAAAATCTCTACAAGTCATTTTTAATGAAGTTTTATGCAAAGCATAAGAATCTTAGGTTTATTATTATTAAAGAAGAAGGATTAAAGAAGTTAACATACATCACTACCTAGTAAAAATAAAATTGAACTTATTGCATTAATATTAAAGACAGGAATCTACTGGCTTTGGCCCGAAAAAGGTAGAAATGTATTTCACTTCTAAACTTTAAAATAGAAAAAGAAGAAGAAAAGATGTACACTTACTGAAGTCCTAGAATACGCATCCTTCAAAGATTGTTTTTCTAAAGCATGAAGTTTTTCTTGGAGGTATTTATTCTGTAAACGTAAATCTTCTATAACAGAATCTCGAGGAAGAGCTTGATGGGTCCTACAACAACAACCACAGACTCTTGACTATTCAAACTTCAACTTTTCATTCCTTTACTATATTCAAATCCAGGAGAGAAAGAAAATGTATAATACATTTCTTAACATTGTATTTATTTTAAATTCTACAAAACTTGCAAACTTTACGAAAATTAAATTAGGACATGACTATTTATATTATAAAATGATCCTTTACAGATAATTCGTTGCAGGGCTCCATTAAACTATGCGTTTAAAAGTGTATTTTGATTTACAGAAACATATTACATTTTTAAAGAACATTCATCTATTTATATGAAATTGTATATGATAGCTGAATTAAAATATCTCCTCTTTTGCATGGTAATTTCATCACATCCATGTGCTTCTCAAGAAGCTTAAGGATTTAAAAAGGCTCTTACTGCTGCCGGATAGTAATCTGTTACTTCAAGTGCACACTCATCTGTGTGACCTACGAAGCCCTCCATAATCTGGCACAACCACATCTATTCAACCTAAATATCCAGGAGTCCACCTTTACCAGGGAAAATAAACCCACTCTTACCCACACACAAGAGTCACTCCTGCCTCTATGTCTCTGCTAGAGTTCTGCTTTCTTGGAAAGTCCTTCCTCCCTTTAATATCTAGATTCGATGCATAAAATTCAGAAATTTACCCTTGCACTAAGACAGAAGATGAGTTGAATCTCTTTTATAAAGTATTTTCCAGTTACTTCAGCCCACACAGATTCACATTATTAGAAAAAAAAGATCAATTAGAATTCAAAACTATAGTATTTTGATCCCTCTGAAAACTACAAAGGAGAAGAAAAAGGTTTAGTTTTGCTCTGAATATATACAGAGGGTGCCAAAAAAATGTATACACATTTTAAGAAAGGAAAAAAAAACTGTATTAAAATTGTAATACTCAATATATACCAATAACAAAAGGTGAATACAAGTCACGTTTAACTCCTGCTATTACAAGAGGTGCTCAAAGTGGTTACCATCAGCATAATTATACATAGTTTTTTCCTTCTTAAAATGTGCATATATTATTTTGGCACCCTCTATATTTAGACTAAGGAAAAAAAAAAAGGAAAAGAGCCACTGCTAGGACCAGATAGTAACTATAAGTAGATATCAAAAGAAAGAATTCTTAAATCACTTTTTTTCTTTTCCAAGGAAAATTCTGAAGGAGTTAGGAAACAATGACATAGAAGGAAAGGAGTTGGCATGCAAGTTAGGAGCTCATGAATGTCCCTTTAAAGGAGTTCAACTTCCTATGCTCACATTACATTAATAATGACACAATAGTACACATTAATAAAGAAGCACTAACGGTAATTTTTGAAGATCAATAGAAAGAGTATAATAAATTTAAGAACAGTAAGTGTCCTCATACCCAAATATTATAGGTAGGTACCAGACTTTGACAATGATCAGTAACATGATTACAGATCATTTGTAAACACTTAGAAGAGGAAAAAACAAATTAGGTAAATATAATCTACATTCACTTTGGAAGAAATGAATGAAACAGAAAATTATAGTTTTAATTGTTGTTAGGCCATGATTTTATTTTGCTTTGAATTACCATGATTATATCAGAAGACAGCTTGGAAAGAGAGCAAAGCAAGAAAATCTCAAAGGCTTTGCTGAAGAAATGACATGGAAGTTTCCGGATCCAGGTGCTATGGAGTAAACACATTCAACCTTGTCCCTCCCAAATGCATGGAGCACGTAGTTGAGGACTTTGAAAAGTAAACAGTTTACAGACTGGGACAAAATACCAGAATTTGAAGTATCAGAAAACAGGTGGTGAATTTACCTTTTCTGTTTCTCTAGTATTTATTGGCAGGGACATTACATTGCTTAAAACATCCAAGCGAGTGTCAGCCCTGAGGGAGAAAGCTAGAAGTAAGGGAGCCTTAAAATTCTAGCACAGAGTGCTTACATTCCTCATTTTTTTCTTCTGTCTGGTTCTCTCCATGCCACAGCCCTCAAGAAATCCCATTGGCAGAGGGCATCAGGAACCCAGGAACCCAAAGACAAAATGTCTAGAGAGAGGAATCACCTCCTCTAATTAGCAGAGCTGTGATGGGTAGGAATGTAGAGTGAAAGTAGCTCCCCCACCCCGTTACCCCCTTTTCTGCCCTCTGTTGGGTGCTTGGCTGCAGATGTGAGCACAAATGCTCAAGGGCACAGAACAGGGGAGAAGGGCCACGTTAGGTTCCAAGTACCAAAAGGGGAGCCTTGGGGCAACAGGAAGTATCAGGGAGATCATGGAAAGGGAGGTGCTCACACAACTACAAACTGTTTACGAACTTCTGGGCTCGCCTTAAGCTGTGCATGTATGTACGAGTATGATCCTATTCAGAACACCAAAGACCCTGAGAACTGAGCTCACAGAGAGAAGACAGCCCACATACCAGACTGTCACCTGGGAGGTACACAGGTAGGACAGACAGACACAAACGGTACCGTAAACACTTTTCAATGAAACTGATAGTTCCATAGCCCACAAGAAAGCAGGATGGAACTTGGGGCCTGAACCTACCCAGACCGACTACCTGCTAAAACAAAAATATCTACATTTTCCCACAGATTTTAATCAAGATCCAGAGTCTCACAACATAATATTCAAAAGTTCAAGAATACAGTCCAAAATTATATGGTATACAAAGAAACAGGAATATCTCAACTCACATGAAAAGACAATCAACAGAACCCAAGATTAAAAAAACATGTTTATTGTATCAGTTTCTATGGGTCAACCCGTTTCCCCTCATTATAATGAATGGCGCATTTCCATGTAATAGCTTACCTCATATATAACATGTCATTTTCTAATTCAAGATTTCTCTTTTTTAATTCTTCCAACTCTTTTTCTGACTCCAAAGCTCTTACTCCCATAACTTGATTAACAGTCATGCCAGTTGATTTTAGTTTCCTCTGCAAAGTAAGTTTCTCTTTATCAGCTCTGTGGGATTTAATATGGAACCATGAGAATATACCATTAACTATGTGGCTTGTTCAATTTATTAAACTGTACCATACTCATAACAAGACCAATATATAAAAATTAGATCATGTTATATTTTCTATGAGCTAACTTATTTTAAAATTATAGGAAACCCCATTTATAAATTGTTAAAATATATTTAAAATTTATTTTAAAGAAAAAAAGTCAATCATAGATAATAAATAATAATTAAAACTAGAAAATTTCTTATATTATCAAGTATAATAAAGCTATATACCGTATTTCGCCGTGTATAATGTGCACCCACATTTTTGGTCCAAACTTTCAGGAAAAACACTTTCATTCAATTTTTTAATTCAAATTTATATTTGTTTACATTTAGGTACTTGTTTTTTGTATTATAAAGGAATGTCAACATTTATTTTTTAACATAGTATGGTATAAGAAATTTTATGTAACAAATAATTACAAAACACAAGGTAAAAGAAATTTTATGTATTGGTAACAAATTTACGATATTTACACATCATAGGCCAAGAACACTTTGTCATCACGAGTTCATCGTAAGTTTTACAAAACCGATTATTATATTCCAGAGTATTATTTTGCATATGGATATCATTATTGATTTCTAGAGTTACACTTTTAACTCATAAGTATAAATAAAATAATTAAAAACATTTATATAGATACGGAATTAGTACTACGCATGTGTAATGTGCATCCTTATTTTTCCCTCACAAATTTAGGCAAAAAAGTATGTATTATACATGGCAAAATATGGTAACTTCAAGGTCAATTGAAGACTTTACACATAATTAATTAGCTTTACATTAAACTCACTTGGCAAAAAGATCCTTCAAAGTATTCAACTGCTTTGTTAGAATATAGACTTGCCCCTCTTTTTCTTTTAACTTGTTTCGAATTCCCTCTATTTTGCTTTGCCATTTTTTACCTTCTTCCCATCTAATTAATTCTTCTCTAGCATTCTGTAAACAATAATATAGGAGTAAGAACATTATCAATATTGTTTTTAATTTCATTTTAAGAGCTATCAATTACAGTTTATTTGGACAAGGGTAAAATGAAACTTCCTAGAAAAGAAGTAAACAGGTTCTAACTTCTATAATCTTTAGGCATGCCAAGCTATTTGCAAAAATGCCCTTTAGTTTAAGAATAGTGTATTCTATAACTTGACAAATGAAAATCCGGAGAATAGTTTGGACTAATGCCAACAAACTTAAGTAGTCTTTACATGAAAATTTTAATACAGATGACCATGATGACAATAAGCTTCTAACAAAGAATCTATTTGTACAAATGACCAACACAGTTTTGTCTCCCCATAGCAATCTCCTAACATCATGGCCCCTACAAATCTTCAATGCACATTACTTCTCTTATTCAACAGATACTTGTTGGGTTGTTGGAAAAGTCATGACGTATTTTTTTCTGTTTTTTGTTGCAAAAATACATCATGACTCTTCCGACAACCCAATATTTAGTGCTAACCAGGTACCAGGTACTACTTCAGGTACTCAGAATAGAAAGCGAGCAAACTATAGATAAAAACAAGAAAAGAAAAATTGTAGTTATGTTAATTGGTGTTAAGTGCTAAAGGGGGTGGGCAGGGAAGGGAATTAGGTCCCTTCAGGGATAGGTGTCATGGCTCATTATAACTGAAGTAAAGTGTCCAAAGAAAGTGCCGAACAGTCCATGTACTGAACTCTCAAATGTCCTACTGCACATTCATATAGCTAAAAATTCTGTTCACAGTTGTCTGAGCTGCAATTTTTTAATGGTTTTACCATGTACTAAATTTTCTAGGAATACAACAGCCTTATAAAGGAAAGTGTTGACATCATGTTGCTGAAAACTGCACCAACAGTTGTTCGCCATTTTGAAAATCAAATTACAAATGGCAATGCCATTGTGACATATAAGCTGCCAATAGAATATGTTTGCATCAGTCTGAATTTGCATTAACATTACCTAAAGGTGCAAGGTCAAGGCTACCTCGTTATGTTTTCTACTGCAGTCATACCAGAGCATTTACATGCTAAAATATGAAAAATATATGTATTTATTATTTTTATAAATTATTTTCCTTTTATGCTTCTCCTTTATATTTCATTTAGGGCATTTATAATGGTATTTTTAAAGTTATCCATGTAGATATGAGTGTATATTAACTAATGACTTTCATTTGAAATAGTGAGGGGACATTATGAAACATTATATTTACTATAAAAAAGAATGTTGGGCTTGAAAGGGTTAAAAGCCATAATTTAAAGTCAAATACCCAGTTTTAAGTCAAATGCTCCACTAAGATAAGTTGCCCTATCAATACTATCTTTTCTGATACTGGGTAATTTTTTACCTTTTTTTATTTAGTTCAACTAACAAGTACCCTTTTAAAAAATGTAAAAATGTCAGTGTTTGATAATCGTTAACTCTTTTTTTTCTGAAATATATACAAGGAATTTTGTGTATCTCCAGAAATATAAATATTATTTGGTGGCGTAAGGTATGTAAGTACGTAATTCTGCAGCATATGGTGCTTTGCAGGAACTGGGCAATTCTATCCCACCTGACAGCACCCTCTGGAGGACTCAGGAAAGAAAAGCTGAAATAATTTAAAAATCAACAACAACAGAAAATAACACCAAGGTCTGTTGTAGACTGAGGGAGGAAAGGGGAGAAAACAGGATGAAAAGAGAAGTTTTCATATTTTCTGTACTAATACCCTCTTATGCATAGACTTCAGAATAATGTTATTGCATTTGAAAATTTTCATTTATTCAAAAATACTGAGCATCTACCACGTGCCAGGGACTGTTCTAGGTGCTGAGGATGTAACAATAAGCAAACAGGCAAAGTTCCTGCCATCAAAGCTTACAGTGCAAAAGATGAATACATAGTTAAGTAAACGTCCAGTATGTCAGACAGTAATGTTATGGAGAAAAGTAAAGCAGCATAAACAAAATAGGACTGTAAGCCATGGGGGTGAGTTCTGTTATATGGATAGGGTGTAGACATTTTTTATAGAGAAAACGGTGTTGAAATTTCAACTCAAAGCATTCTCTGAGTATAAAAACATTCCTAAATTGGAAATGCCCAGCATTGTGAAATCTGAAAGAATATTCTCACTAGAGTCCTGGATATAGATTTTAATATCAGTGTAACCGACTGTTTTCGCTTTCTTTTTCTAGTTAGTAATAATATCTTCCACTGGTATGAACTTGATGGCTTACAAAAAACATTCACTTATTTCATTTCACAAGTCTACTGAGGTATTCCGATAGGAATTACGTTAGGAGCTGCATCCAAGGATTAGACCCTTGCCCGAGTAGGGAGGCAGTGGAGAGAGCCATCTAGAAAAGTAACAGCAGTCTGGGCTCGCAGTTTCACCAGCAGAGCTTCCAACAGCAAGTATGTTGTGGTTCCATGTATATAAATGCAAACATTTTCACCAAAATTATACTAACCTTGATCAATTTTCATAGGGAAAACATTTCTTTTTGGCAATATACTGTTAAAACATTTAATCCCATTACCTATTTTCTATACAGAGTCACTAAAGATATGTAATTTTCTTTTCTATTTTCATGTTATTGAAATTATTTTATAAAAATTGAATATTTCTGGGTAAGTGTTTCCTAACCATAGTTTCTCTGTTGTGATTTTCTTCAGGGGCAAACATTACTACCAGCACCAATGTTTTCCAGGTCACTTATTTTATATTTCAATGCTACCAACAAGATATAAGTCTTTAGTTTATTATTTGTAACAAACTTAATTATATGTATTTTAGCCAATTTTATTTTTTCTTTGTTTTATATAATACTGATAATTATTTTTATCAGTAATTTTTATTATAAAAGTTTATTAGGTAACTTGTAAGAATTTTAAGCAATTTTTCTCACATTACAGAATCAATTCATGAGTGGGTTGGTTATTTAATATTACTGCAAGTATTGAATATATTCCAAATCACGTTCTTTACCCTGAAATAACAGTCAAGTCTACTGAATGATAAAAAGGACACTTTTGGGTCAAGATAGGAGACTAAAAATGCCCAGCTTTCTTTCCCAAAGGTCAAGTCACCAATATGTAAACAATTACAATTGGAAGAAGTAATAAATACAGTTGGATATGTAAGGTGTGAAGAGATTTTGGAGGAAGATGTCATAAAATATCAGAAAGATGACATGGAGATGATGTAGTAATTTCCAAATAATAGTTACATTGTAGGTGTCCCCTCAAGTATACTTGTAAATTCCTAAAGAGCAGAAATTTGGCTTAGGCTTCTCCACATTATCCAGTATCATTCATAGTATTATTAGGTTTTTAAATTAATATATTAGCTACTCTTCAATTACATATTTAACTTAGTCTATCAACTACCTTAAACATATCAGCATGTTTCTTCACATACCTTTTCTTTCATAGGTTTTATTTCTACCTCGTCCACCTTTCTTTCTAGTTGGCTTTCTAACTTTTTAATTTTCTTTTGGAGTTCTTCAATTAAACTTTGTTTATTATCTATCAGAGGTTTGCCCTGAAAAATAAGATGTATTTTAACATTTTATAAGTAAAAAAGTATCAAGCAAAATACACAACAAATATTCCAATTAAAGAAATTTTCTGAGATTATAGCTTACCGTACTTTCTAAATGACATTACTGATATATAACATGGTAGCTGCTTCAACATTTTAACAAGATATGCTACTCCAAAATTACAAATACAATAGAGGTCACTGAAGTAGTTAGATACATTAATTAAGGTGATTTGAAAGCTAGTTTTAGCAAATATTAATACAAATTCAAGAGTGGGAATCAACTGCTACCTATATATTCTAAACCAAAGACATTATCACAATCGAATATAAAATTACCTGTAATCCACTAGTTAGTCTTTTAATTTGCCTTTTCAGTTCATCATTCTCTTGATCAATTCCATCTTTCTCTCTGAGCATTTTATTATAAGCTTTTTGCTTTTTTTGCAGTTCACTGGTTAAGTCATTCAAATCATCAGTTAGTGAGTTTTCTCTGTTTTTACTTGTTTTAAGAGCTTCTTTCAATTTTAAAAGATTTTCACTTAAATCTTCAATTTGTGACTAATACAAAATAAAGAAAGGCTTGATTCATAAATCTTCACCAAGTATCAATGATAAAAGCAAAGTAATATGAAAGTATACCATTAATACTTAAGAAAGTTTTAATCTAAATGTTTAAGTACATAGGAAAAAAAAACTACATATATTTTTCTATCTTCATTTCCTATAAATCAAGTCTATTTTGAGTTAAAAAAATAAAACATGAAGAAACAGTCTAAAGCAATTCATCTTCACAAACACCTAGAACCAAAATTTTGTCAAATAAGCAAATGTTTCATTATGGCTGAATTAATTTATTAAAGAAACAAATACATATCAATGTACGCAGTGTTTTAAACACTATGAAGCATAAGAGCAGTGTGAACAAAATCTGTGACTAGAAGTCGTTTCTAATCTACTTTGTAAAGACAAGATGTGAAAGGATAACTTGTAATACTAGAGAGTATACATAAGAAAGTATGTGTATATATAGAAAGGAGTGCCTAGCTGCCCTATACAGTAACAGTGATGGGAATACTGGTACTTAATATACATTTTGTTGAATAAATTATTACAGGCCAAAGGTATTACTAATACTACTAATAGGAAATTAATAATATTATAATGCAGTTAGAAGAAAAACATAAACTTTCCTGGAGAAGTCAAAAAAGGCTTCGAGAAAAAGGACTTGAAGAATGTGAAGAGGCCAAAGAAGACGTTTCAGGCAAAGAGAAAAGTATTGAATGAAGACATCAACAAAGGGTTATTCCTGTTTATATATTTATTACTTAATGGATTTTTATGTCAACTATGCTCATAATCTTGATAGGTACAATAGGAGATGTTAAAAACCTGAGTAAAATCCAATCCTTATACAGTTTAATGGTAGCGAAGGGTATTCACAAATAAACCAAGAGTAAATCAAAATTACAAACAAAAACAACATATAAAAAGATTTTTCAGGGCCAGCAGAATGGCACGTTGGTTAAGAGCTGGCTTGGGACGCCAGCTCTGAGCAGCAGGGCCCCGATTCGGATCCCACATGAGGGCCAGTGATGCTGCGTCCTCTACAGCTAAGATGGTGAACAACAGCTCGACCTGGAGCTGGGTTGCCATGAGTCACCTGTGACGGTGTAGCCTGCAGTGAAGCTGCAGTGGGCTGCCATAAGCTACCGTGAGTAGCTGGCAGCCAGCGTGAGAGGCCAGCAGCCAGCATGAGCTGCCAAGAGCTGCCGTGAGCGGCCGTCCAGTGGCTGGCTACTGACTGCCTCACTTGGGAAGAGCGCAATGATAATACCAACATAGGCCAATGAAGTGACGTCCTCCACAACTAGACTGAAGAACAAAAGGACAGCAACTTGTCTGCTCTCCCCTGATTCCCCAAAGCTGTTCCTCTCCCCCGATTCCCTAACGCTGTTCCTCTTCCCCAATAAAATCTTAAAAAAAAAGATTTTTCATTTTACCTAAAATATATAGTATATTAGTATATAAAACTTCGTGTAAAGAATTTGAAAATCCTTATGACAGACATATACATGTTGTGGAAAAAAAAGGTTTAAACTACCAAACCTAACAACTGGGTAAGAAAATAATAAAATACACTGCCAAAAAATAAATAACTTCGAAAGAAACCCTCAGAGCTAGGCAGTTCTATAGATTAAATGTCAAGGACTACATGATTTCCATAAACTATTTCAGGCAGTACAAAAGGAAAGCTAATTAATTCATAGTATGAGCTAGCAAAAACTAGATAGAAAATTCTGATATGGCAAAAGAAACAAAACAAAAAGATCTATACATTTATCTCATCAACACAGAAGTAAAAATCGTAAGTAAAATGTTTCTTAAATTTAATTATATTAGGAAGAGTAGCTTTTAATGGTCTATCCTTTGCAAATCCCCAAGATGATAACCAGTGCATTAGTACAATAAAAATATTTATTGTTAAAGAAAAAAAGTGAATTGCCTTCCAGTGGAATTATCAGGAACTGTGTTATACTAATGAATGGACTGATGTTCACCTTTAGCTCTTTAGTATGTCGATCAACAATTTGTTGAACATTGAGACTGGCCTCTTTCTGAGAAGTTGCGGAAATAATACGTTCTTCAGCTGCTGCTGTCATTTCTGCCCGGAGTTCTAAAAGTGCTCGACTTAGTGCCTAAAAATTACAACATATACACATTTTTTGAAAAATTGATATTTCAATGAGAAATATGTAATACAAAAAATAAACTTTATTACTTTCAACTATTTTCATAAAATACATGTGTTTGTTTATTCAAACATAATTCACAAACTAACAACCCAGCTTTTTCAAATGAATTTCCTTTAGTAACTGAACTCAATTCTTTCCAAATTGATTATGAGAATTCAAAATCTTGACAATAATAATTTTGGGAACACAACATTAAATCAGGCAATTTGTATTATAAAAACCAGGTATGTTCTGTTTTCAAATATCCAAATTTAGACATTTATCTGAATTACTCAGTACATACTTCAATATTAATTGAATTTAAGTAGACTAAGAAAGTTACAGAATTAAAAAAGGCGTAAAGTTTGCCAATAAATTTCATGAGCTAGCATAGAAAAACAATAGCGAATTCTAAAACAACTGAGTATATAAAATATGAGATAAATTTAAAACCTAAGAAATCTGATAATCTGCTGACCAACTCCTCATAAAACTCTGTGATCTTCTTTAATCTTCCTACTCACTGTCATATCTCCCTTTTAATCCACAAACTGTTCAAAATTGTTCAATTATTCAAAGTGCTCAAAAATAGCTTCAGTAGCATAAAATCCCAGTAAAAATGGAGAAGATATTATGGAATTAAGATTCCCCCTTATTTCTTACAGATAACCCACAAATCAGGTTGATGGTAACATAAAAATATAAGCTGAGCTATATCTACATTAAAAAATATCAACAATAAGGCTATTTAAAAGAATTATCTTAAAAGACCTTGCTTAATAGCATAAGATAAGGCTTATATTCTTTATATTATAACAGAGAGATAAACAGTATTATCTTTTACAAGTCTACTCTAAAAGCAAGCTACCACATGTATTTCCTGAATGTTGATAATTTTCTGTTGTTACTTACTTTTTGCTGTTTCTCTTTAAGGGCTAATTGGCTCTTTAACCTTTCCACTAAGTTTCTCATTGTAGTTGTTGGAGCTCTTGAATTTGCTTCTTTTTGAGCCTGAAGTTCAGATTTTAAACTCTGTGACTCCTTTTGTGACTGGGCCAGAAGATACCTTAAATCCTCTACTTCTGCTTTCATTTTTTTTACTTCATCTGCATGGTTTTCTTGGAGCCTAATACAAGCAGACATATGTATTGGTTGCTACAATTAACACTGATTGACACATGTTATATAAAGAACAAATGTTTGGTCCTAAGTATTCTTGCAATCTAAGTCTTGATCCAAAACCAAAGAAGTGCAATTCTTTATCCCACTTAACTACTCTTAAACTTAACATAAAACAGACCTTTTCATTCCAGTTTCTGTCAACTATTTTTGGTAACTATTGCATCAAATAATTGTATGGCTCTAGACAAATAATACATAAAATGAAGAAAATAGCACTTTAAATACTATATGTCCTGCAAGATGTGACTACTTCCTCTATATCACGGTTTCTCATCACGGCACTATTGACTTTCTGACTCGGGGGTGGGGGGTGGGGTGGGGAAGGGTCCTGTAGATTGTAAAATGTTTAATCCTTGCTTCTATCCACTAGATGCCAGTAGTACCTCCTGGTTGTGACAATCAGAAAGGCCTCCAGACATTACCAAATGTCTCGGGGTGGGGGGAAGGAGGACAGAATAATTACCTCAGTTGAGAACCACTGCAGTATAGGGTCATGTTTCAGAGACAAAATGCAAACTTTCACAGAAATCACATGTATTGTTAATTTGTTTATGGTTCTAAAATCACTAGTATTACACCTACAACTAATATCGATTACCTACAGATATGGAAGTAGATACTATCAGCAGACACTTAATTCAATTAACCCTACTGTCCATTCTTCATTAGTAAGTCTGATATTCTAAATTATATCCAGTTCAGTGTGTAGACACTGTATTAATAAGGTCATCAGTATGGAGATTAAACTCTGACAAGTAAGAAGACTGTACTAAACTACGAACATGTGTTAAACACTTCGAGACTTGTTGCTTATAGCAAAAAACTTGTCACTGTAAATAATCATCAAATTCTGAAAATATAAGATTTTACCAAGGAAAACACACAGATCTATAATTTCCTAAGACACATTACAATATGCATACTGTGGACAAAAAAGGGGGCACTGTAATAAATCTACCTAAAGTAACTTCAGGGTGATGTGATCATAAATTCCTAACTGGGCAGGTCATGGTGGGCAGTTATAGACCCAGGCCTATAACTTCTTTAGTAAAAGTTTTATCTTTGCCTTAAGCAGTCCTGTCCCTTGCTTCTGTGCACTTAGGTGTTTAACACACCTTTGAAATGCCTCTTTTTCAGCCTCCTCTAAGAAGGCACATAATCTTGTTAATTATCCTGTAACCCAATCCCCGCCTTGTTTTCTCCCACCTTCATGTAATCTTCCTTGCTGTCCCCTCCTTAATTCCAAATGCATAAAAGAAACTGCAAACTGTCATTTTGGGAAGCACTTTGATGTCTGTTGAGATCTTGTTTGGCTCAAATAAACTGTAAATAAACTCAAAAGTTTCCTACAGGTTTTGATGTTCTCACATTGACAATACCAATTTGCACACAGAGGATAAAAGAGTAATTTTAGACAAAAATGGCATGGCAAAATGTAAAACAACTGTGGCAAAAAAAAAAATCCACACACACACACAGTAATTTGAAAACATGATTATTTTAAACACCCAGGAATGAGGTTCAAAAGCAGAAGTAATCTTATATTCTAAAACATGAGAGAGACTTACTATATCAAATAAACATACTACATATAAAATGTAATAGAATGGGGAAGATTAGACTTAAAAGATACCAGATGCTATTGCTAATTCTCTTTTTAAAGAACAATTTCTTTAAGTGGCAGCTTCTTAAAGGTAAAGTAGTGTTAATTTTGTTAGAGGCATCTTGGATAAGTGAGTCAAGAATCAAAGGTTCCATGAGATTCAAAGCTAGAATGGAATTATAAGTCAAATATTGGGTTGTTGGAAAAGTCATGACGTATTTTGTCTATGTTTTTCAAAGGTCATTTATTTATATAAAGAACAAAGATCCATCAATGACATATTACCCATTTTGTTCAATAACCTTTTGCCATCTTTCAGTGAGCTTCATAATTCCTCATTCATAGAAGGACCTGTCTTTATTTGTGAAAAACTGAACAAGGTGCTGATTTACA
>NW_017732432.1:55900-83209 GCF_001890085.2 Hipposideros armiger | reverse complement strand
CCATAAAATTATTTTCGTTGCTACTCTATAACTGTAATTTTGCTACTGTTATGAATCGTAATGTAAATATCTTTTTGTTTTCCCATGGTCTTAGGCGACCCCTGTGAAAGGGTCGTTCAACTCCCAAAGGGATCGCGACCCACAGGTTGAGAACCACTGTTGTAGAGCATTGTCACCATAAACTTTATGCAACTTTTCACAAGCTTGACGTGCGTTCTTCCCTTTATGAAAGTAAAACAGTAAAATATGGCAAGAATGCAGTTTGGTCTTCCGTCTTCAACTTGTTATAAAATCTCCAAAACTCAACCAAATTGCTCAATTCATTTTTAGAATGAAGCTAGAACTGTCAGCTGTCAAATGACATAGCAATAAAATAGATGTGAATGACTCTAGTACTTCCAAAAATGAACTAGTGCCATCTGTTGCAAACATACATCATGACTTTTCCAACAACCCAATAGTTCAACTCATTTTTTTCAGATAAGAAATCAAGGTGCAGAGAGATAGTTCTACAATGACTACAAAATATATAACCATAAATCTATTTAAGGTTTCAAATCTACATTCTGATGAATTGGTTGAGCAATGTTTAAAGTCTCTAATCAGAGATGAATCCTGTGAACCCTTTACTGTCACTATGGTTAATAAAAAATAGTTAATTTTTCATTCAACAACTATTTCTTGAACCTCTATTATGTGCCAGAAACTGCTATGGATGTATAAACAAAAGTTTTATATTTATTTGTTACTTTACAGTTTTTCAAATTACTTTCATACAGTATCATTTGGCCTTCAAATAACCAGGATAAGTATTGTCACTTCCATTTTACAGATGACGAAACGGAAGCTTAAAGAGGTTAGAAACAAAATTCTGGACCAGAATCTGGGTTGACGCTTGAGTCAGATGGACTAGATTCAAATTGTGACTTTTCCACCTCCTCCCAGGCATGTTACTGGGCCTTCCTGTGGCCTAGTTTCCCATGTGAAAAATGGGGAGAATATAACCTATGTTGTAAGTAGTTCTGAGGCTAAAACAAGATAATAAAGTTTTTAGAACAATGCACAACGCTTAAGTGTATCCTCATTATATAATTATTCCATTTACCTATTTTTAGAACACATTTCTAAGACTTACCGTAATTTCATATTTTCAAATTCTTTAATCTTTAATTTAGTGATTTCTTTTTGTCTCTCTAAATCTTGAGATACCTTTTTTAGTTTGACCAAAAGTGAGGAGAGAGAGTCATCTTGTTCTGCTACTGTCTGTTCCATCTCAGCCAGACGCATAAAATGTTTGTTGGTAGGAACTGGAGTAGGAGGCTGTTTTATTAAATCCTATGAAGTATGAATAAATTAGCCATGAACATGTACAAACAATGCCATAATTATCCCATAATTTTAATTTGGTTCCTCAAATGATCAAGAATAATATCTGATCTAAAATTTAACAGGCAATGAAAGCTTAAAGAAAACAGAAAATAGAGATCATATTCTCTGTATTCCCAGGATCTAGCAAAGTGCATACAATGCTGTGGAGGGTCAATAAATGTGGATTGAATTAATGAGTCAAGGCTCAAGGATGTAAGGTTTGCATGTTAACCCTGCAGCAGGCGCAAATGATCTCACATTCATTGCACACAAATTTTCAAATATCTAACAGTTAACTTAAGTATCATCACTCATCGCTTCCGTATCTTCCCCCTCTACTGTAACCTACTGCCAGTCATGTTTGTGGCTTAATACAGTAAAGACGTATTTCATAGTGGCATCTATGTGTGCAATGAATCTGTGAGATCAATTGCGCCTGACGGAGGGTTAAGGTATGAAAAACAGATCATTTCACACATACAGAAGATCAAAAGAAGCAAGTCTGAGCTGGATTCAGAACAGGAAAATCAGTTAGATTTCGGTAAGCTTATATAATAATAAGCAGAATTAGAAAACAAAAGACAGGTCAGATCATGGAAGGCTTCGAGCACATGGTTAAAGAATATGAACATGACTTTGTAGGCAGCAGTGAGATACAAAAGGATGTGGGGTCTAGGAAGAAGAATGATCAGAGCTGTGTTTGTAGAAGATTATTCTGGCAACAAAAATAGGATGGCTTACCCGCCCCCTCCCAAAATAAACAACAACAACAACAAAACAAAACAAAACAAGAGAGCTAAATTTTCAATTATTTGGTCTCAAAAATCTATAAAGAACAGAACCAAGTTCTTAGAATCTTACCCAAGCTGTTTGTCTGAATTTATTGAGTGAACTATCAGCCTGTCGTTCCAATTTATGATGAAGAACATGGAGGTCTTCCTCATGTTTCTTTACAATTTCTCTTTGTTCCTGTTTTACAGCAAATCAAAACTGTATCTTAAACTATGATTTCAATAAATTCCCATTCTAGAGGTCTTAAATATGTGTTATCTTTAATCTTCCCAAATCCCGGAGATAAAAAGGGAACACTATCCACACGTATGTTTACACCACTATGCATTTCCACTAGCACCTGTTCTAGTGAACAAGTCCAGCCTTATATCATAGCTTAATCTTAATATTAGAATAATATGTATCCATCATCTTTTAACTTGTTCTAGGAAAGTTTTTAAATGTAGATTCCACCCCTCCTCAAAAGTTCTAGCAAATCTGATTTCACTGATTACTAGTGTGACAGATTTCATTCCAACTTATTGCCTCAATCTTTACATATAAACTCAACTGATAGTTTCAACATCATATGGATGCACCATGACAGCTATTCCTGGTTTAGTCAGTCCATAAGAGAAAGATTAAAAATACATGAACTGCCAGTTTTACTGATAGATCTGTAATCCAATCACCTGAAAGTAACAATTCTCAAAAAGAATCATTTGAAAGCAAGAAATGGACTACTACGCCAGGGCAGAATAATATTTGCATTTTACTAAAAAACATAATAAATACAATAGCACAACATAATAAAATACCTCTCTGGCTTTTTCCAGAAGATGCTGATACTTCTTTAACACCTCTTCCTTTTGATTTAACCTTGCCTGCATGCTGGCAATGGTCTGTTGAGCAATTTTCAGTGTGTGATGTGACTGTGGTTCCACCTCTTTTCTGCCCAGGTCTGCTATGAGCTTTTCTCGTTCCACAGTGGCAGGCAGTCGGAGCCTCAGTTCACTGATTATTTTGTCTCTTGACAGAATATTTTGCTCTGCTAACCATGCAGCAGATTCTTTTTCTTTTAGCTTCTGCAATGATCAAATCATAATTAATCATTAAGGTATATTTTTTTATTTTAAAAATGTTTCATCTGAATTTTAGTGATAAGTTAAAAAAGGAGTTTCCCTTTATTTTTCACATCATACTTCTAATAGTCATATGATATTCAATAAGGTTACATAGATTACATTTCTTTGTGATGGCATAGTTATCTGTGTGTTTTTTTATTCAGTTATTTATTTATTTACTTTATTATTTACATGTGTTAGAAACTTCACTGTTATGATGAAAACGAAATTTAAGGTACTTTATATAGATCTTGTACTTTTAGAACTAGAAATGTGCAGTGGTACTAGACTTAGAAAGGAAATGTAATAAATCATTCCTTTTATTTCACTCCATTGACTATTAGGATACTAGAAGAGTAATTCACAAAAATCAGCTGAGTATAAAAATTGGAACTTTAGTGGCCCAAATCGATCAATAACTATTACACAATCTGTGGTTTATGAAAACAAAACAGAAAAAGTGTTCACTCTTCAACAAGGTTAAGGCAGATGTTTTAAATGAAGTAACTCAGTGGAAATTCACAAAAACAACAAATCTTACCATTACTGAAGAAAATCGAAGTTTCCTCAATTGATTAAAAATATACAATTTTACTAGCAAAATTATTTTTAAGTGTATTTGCTTAGATGTAAACTAAAAGGAAAATCATATTCAGTTTATTATATTCTGTATAATTTAATAAAGAGATCTGATGACCTATTTATCAAATTTAAGAGCTAGGTTAAACTAAGAAGTAATTTCTAGCTCTCCTGCAAACCCTTTAACCACCCACAAAAGGAATTAACTAAAACTGATTCATAGAGAATACAACATGCACTTCAAATAAAACATAAAAATAAACAAGGATGAAAACAATTCTTGATCATACAGAAGGGGGCAATACATTGCTCATAAAACAATTCTCAAATGTTCTTTTTGTTTCCTTCCATGCTCTCTACTACTGATCAGTGTGCCCAAAAGTGACAAGATTAAATAATGAATTCAAATGAACTATATCTGTGTTTCTGTATTGGCTATAAGAAACATTATGAGAGAATAGGAAAGGAAAGTAGAATTAGCAACAGATTCATCATTCTATGTGTCATTCTCATTAAAAATATTATTTAGAAAATTCCACATACCCAATAACACACTAATCAAAATGCAAATTTCTCTAATTACCTCTTCTAGTGATTTGCAAGTCGCCCGTGTTTCTAGGATTATTCGAGCATTCTCCTTAATTTTTCTTAGAGCAATCTCAAGTTGATTTGGAAGGGGCAAAGTAGGGTCTGGCATTGATCCTGTAACCTCTTCAAACTATTACAAAACAGTATTAGAAAAACAACTGTAGCATTGAGAAAAACAATATTAATTTTTACAACTATATGACCAGACATGGTTAAACCCCACATATATTTCAAATATAAAAAGATAAATTAAAATTCCATCTGAATTTAGAAAACATTGGTTAACATTATAGGTCATGCTACAGTGTAACAAACAGGATTAATCACTCATACCTTTTGTGCTGCTTGTAGTATTTCATTTTGCTGACGGTCAAAAATGTCTAGTTGACGTTCCAGCTCAACTTCTCTTTGATCCCAGGCCATTTGCCTTTCTTCATGAAACTGAAAAACGACAGTTTGTGTCAGAAACACACAGACACTCACCAAGCAATTAACAAGAATCTTTACACACATTTTCTTATTTAATCCTCACAATAACCTTTTGAGGTCACTATTCTCATTTTATGGGAAAAGGAAGCAAACTCAGAAAGGTGAAGTAACTTGCCTAAGATCAGAGATAGGCAAATGTGGAGTCAGGATTTCAATCTATCTGTGCATCCATCCATTCACTCACCCACCCAAAACATATTTAATGACACATACTATGTGGCACGCGCTATTCTAGACAATGCAAACACAGCAGTGAACAAAGCCAAGCCTCTTTCACCATGGAACATATATATTTACTAATAAGGGGTAGAGAAAAATGTGCTTATGTATTATTGTTCCTTTTAAGCTTAAGATGACTATTACAATATAAATAAATACATATTTTAGAATGTTTTAGAAAATTAGATATTGAATATTTTATAGCACAATAATGGGAGCTAAATTAAATTAGGAGAATGATGTAGTCACACACACAATGTTCTTATGTTTAAAATCTTAGCAACAAAACATCAAAATAAATATAAAATGAAACCTTGTTCTGCTGCACAATTTCTTCCTCCAGACTGCTGATTGTATGCTCATATTCAGAAATTATATTATTCAAATATTTTATTTCTTCTTTATCCTTGACTAATTCTCGATTTAGTTTAAGCTCTTGAAGACGGAGTTCTTCAATTTTCATATGCCAACTGATTACCTAAAGATTCACAAATTATATATATGAATGTAAATGCTATGTAAGTAAATACTGTATTTTGCCATGTATAATGTGTACTTTTTTGCCCAAATTTGTGAGGAAAAATAAAGATGTGCATTAAACATGGGTAGTACTAATTCCGTATCTATATAAATGTTTTTAATTCTTTTATTTATGCTTATGAGTTAAAAGTGTAACTTTAGAAATCAATAATGATATCCGTATACAAAATAATTAATACCCTGGAATACAATAATCGGTTTTGTTGAACTTACTACGAACTTGCAATGACGAAGAGTTCTCGGCCTTTTATGGTGTATAAATATCATAAATTTGTTACTGGTACATAAAATTTCCTGTACCTTGTATCTGTTATTGTGTTTTGTAACTATTTGTCATATAAAGTTTCTTGTACCATAATATGTTAAAAAGTAAATACTAAGATTCCTTTATAATACAAAAAACAAGTACCGAAATGTAAACCAATAAAAATTTGAATTAAAAAATTAAAACAAGATTTTTTTCTCTCAAAGTTTGGGCCAAAAACATGGGAGCGCATTAGACATGGAAAAATATGGTAATATACTTTTTTCCACAGATTCTAATGATTTTAAATGAAATTAATTGACACTTTATAATAAAATAAAATATAAAATTATCTTTGCTTGAGCCACATAACAGTTTAGAATTTCCATAGAATTTTCTAAAAATATGTGGGATCTTAACGTAAAACATTCAAATTATGTTTGAGGGAATATTATTAACACTTTCATTTATTCATTTACTTTCATATATTTAGTGGGTATTTATGTAAGCATGTAATTGAAATATTGATTTTACTTTCAAAAGTGGAAATCCTAAATATTAAAAGCCTAGAGAATAAAATTCAGTTGCAAGATAATTGTTTTTCATTTAGTTCCTTTAAATAAGGGTAAAAACAAAATTACATTAGAAAATAAATGTGGTCTTACTTGTAAATACTTTAAACAAATATAATTATGAAGAGTAGAATTCAACTAATAACAACTATAATGTTTAGGAATTATTATAATTAGTATTTAATTAATATATATAAATTTCTCTAACGCATTTAAAATTCTTTGATATTATACAAGCTAAACATTTCTACAAAATCATTGCTTAGAAGAGTCTCATTTTATTTTTACAAATAGACATTCAAATAAGCAAAACCCTTGATTTATAAATTCTAAATTAATAACTTACAATTGGAATTTTGGTCATATATTAAGCATTTTTCATGTCGGCAGATATTAAAAACTTAAAATTATTACGTAACTCTTTAGGAAATACTGAACAGTCAATGTTTTACCTTTTGGGCCCCCCTGGCATCCTTTAAAGTGCTTATTAACTCTTCTAGCCCCTTTAACTTTAATTCCATCTCCATTGTTTTGTTCTTCATATTAATGTGTTCTTGTTGAGAATTTTTCATTTCTTGCATTATCTTCAGTTTGTCGTTTTGTAACTGAATCATTGTTTTAGAGAACTTTTCCTGTTGTGCCAAGGGTAAAGCTCCACTGAACTGGCGTCGTAGAGACTGAATTGTTTGGCGCAGATGTTTTGCTCTGTTTCTCCCCTCCAAACGGGCGTAATACAGCGCCTGTTCTTTTTCATCAAGTTTCTGTTCTAAGCGCAAATTACAGGCCTCCATCTTCTGCAGCTTAGATGTAATTGACTCCAACTTACCAAAAGAAGTCGCCTCACTAATTTGAAGAGAGACAATGTGTTGGTGCAACTTGGCAATTAGTGCCTTTTCATCAGACTGTGCCTAATATAAAAAATACATATATTTGCAGTAAGTTTCAAGTTTTCCCAATGAAACTGATCATAGATTTAATATAACTTACTAAATAAAATTTAAAAGTATACTATATGAGAACCTACAAAAATCTAACCTTGCTTTAATACAAATTACCAAAGAATTGTAAAAAATAAAACCTAGGATGAAACACATTTAAAATCCAAGTCTGACATCTAAGTAACAGTCGAAATATTACTGTATTTTCTTAACTTCATATCTAAATAATAACACTGATATAATACTGATGCACACAATGTTTTTTTAATCCTAAAGAAAGTATGTGAGAAGCTACATAAAGCTACAAGAGAAAATACTGTTATGAAAGACTTACTATTACCATATTTCCCCAAGTATAAGACACACCCTTTTTCGAAAAATCTGGGGACTAAAAACTGGGTGTGTCTTATACAGTGGTTGTAGATTTTTTACTTGCATTTCCCGCAAGTGATGAGGAGTTGTATGAATTTTATGATGAATAAAACTTGAGTTCAATAACTTTATATAATACATTTTTTTCAAATTTCAGGCCCCAAAAGTAAGGTGCGTCTTATACATGGGAGTGTCTTACACATGGAGAAATACGGTATATTTCTTCTCATTGATCAGCAGCCAGTAAAAAACATTTGTAGGCATTTAAATACTTTTCTGTATTATAAATGGTATTTCAAATTAAAAAGTTTTCCTAATCAAGTTAATTAACAACAATAGGAGCTTCTATTTGATATAGTCTCTGAATAAAACTACAAAATCATTCCAATATCTAATGTGAATTTAGGAAAAAGAAAAAAAATCTATACAGACGAGCCAATACTATACATACCTGGTAGTCTAACAGTTGCATTCTGATGGACTCGACTTCTTTTTCTCGGGACTGTTGTTGTGCAGTCAAAATTTCAACCTGTCTTTTGGCAATGTCAGAAATCTCTCTCAGTCTAGGAAGTGATAAGTTATTTCAGAAATGATTAGGTATATTTTCTAAGTAAATCAATAGCAAGGTTTCAATTTTCTATACCCTAGGCAAAGCCATTAGTTTCCAGAATCTCTTTGTATGAAATACTAAAGCTAAGTTTCCTAAACTGTTTCATAAAACTTAAATCCAAGAGAGGTTAACAAGTGTTCTGTAAAAAAAAAAAAAAATTCCATTCCCATCATCCTTGTCCTTTGAAAATTCATAATAGTATTATATTCTGAAAATTCATAATAAATAGCATCATAAATGTTCTGAGAGGTTTTAAAGTGAAAAATTATCTCATATATGCAATCCCTCTTCTGGGTGTCTACCCAAAAAAATCTGAAAAAATTTATCCATAAAGATATATGTGCTCCAATGTTCAATGCAACTTTATTTACGGTGGCCAAGACATGGAAACAACCAAAGTGTCCTTCGATAGATGATTGGATAAAGAAGTTGTGGTATATATACACAATGGAATACTATTGTGCCATAAGGAAAGATGAAATAGTGCCATTTGCGACAACATGGGTGGAACTTGAGATAGCATCCTAAGCAAAATAAGTCAGACAGAAAAAGTCGAGAACCAAATGATTTCACTCATATGTGGTATATAAAACTGAAAACAACAAAGGAGCAAGACTAACAAATGAAGAAACAAAAACTCAGACACAGACAATAGTTTAGTGGTTACCAGAGGGTAAGGGGGGAGGGGGTGGTAGATGAGGGTAAAAGGGATCAAATATATGGAGATGAAAGGAGAACTGACTCTGAGTGGTGAACACACAACATGATATATAGATGATGTATTACAGAATTGTACACTTGAAACCTATGTAACTTTACTAATACTTGTCACCCCAATAAACTTTAATTAAAAAAAAATCTAACTCAAACTGTACATATATAGCATTTTCCAAATGTATTATATATGTCCAAAGAACTCCTCTCCCACATATTATTCATAAGACATTTATTATCATAGTTTGGCATAGCTAGAATAAGGTATTAACTAGCTTTATTTGATATAACTGTTAAGAATAAAGAAATTTGAAATTCCCAGGTTTTCTAGGTGGAGTAATGTATGTTTTGATTTATTTTATTTTAATTTACAAGTTATCAGAATGTAAAAAAAAGGAAAGATTATACATTTACTACAATTAAAATAAAAGGGGGTGGCTTGATGGTAAATTATTAAATTTCCTATATGACTACTGTGATAAGATTATACAGATCAAGTAAAATGTATTTTATTTTGGGCTGGAATAATTTTAGTTCAGTGTGACAGATAAGTCAGGTTTCCTCCTATTGATTAGAAGCTTTCATAGCCAGTTACATAAGTTTTGATTAAAATATTATAAAATGAAATAGTTTATTTCAAAAGGTAGGGTCCATGAAGTAAGAGAAAGAATTAAAAGTGGCTGGGAATGATTGATATTCCTAAAAGGACTACCAAGGTTCCAAAGCATGGCTATCACTATGGGAAGGCTATAAAACCCTTTTTATTAATTATTTGTGCTTGACAGATCAACTCAGCAATCCTCACACTTTTCTATAGAAGTAACACATAATTATAAAGGAGAATGAGAGCATGGCATCTACCTGGCACACAGATAGTATTTACCCCTTATATATATTTCGTGTTCTAAGCAAATAAATTGTTTCCACACATAAAATTAAAATAACAATGTTACTTCAGGACTATTAAGTGTTACTGTATAAGTTAATATATGTTCAATACCTAGCAAAGTATATATCCAAAATGGAATCAAACTCTGAATTTTTCAGTGTACTTTTACAGCAACTTTATGAAACAGGTAGAAGAGGTACTATTACTCGCTTAATAAAGTGGAAAAAACTTTAAGTAAATTAAATGTCCTCTCCTTCGAAAAAAGTACTAATGTAGAAGAACTAGATGTCCTAAGGTCTTGATTCCAAGTTCAGCTCTTTATGCAGTATTATTCCTGGATTCTGAAAATTTGTGAATCTTGAGAAGTTATTTCCTCTTCAATATTGTTATATATGCCTGTTAAAAGTCAATCTTAATATTATTTAACCATGTGCTTATAAAAAGAAACCAGTATTAATTGCCACTAAGAATCTGACCCTTATACCACTGTAATTTGGTTTCTTAAAGACAAATTAGAATGGACACATCTAATCAAATGACCAGAAAGTTTACATGCACTCACTTTGACACTTCAACTTTTAGTTCCATTTCATTCTTCTCTAATTCTAGAATCCGTTGTCTATCAGCATCACTCACTGTCTTGCTCACGCTATCAGCTAATTCATCTCTTAACATCTGTTCCACCTTCTGTGCTTCCAAGTTGATTTTGGTAAGCTAAGAAAAAGTACCAAAAATGTTCAGATATTTCAGTTTTCGAAGTTTTCCTTTTAATTTAGCTTTTAGCATACTGCCATCCTCTTTACTTTGCATTAATCCAGGTACTGAATTGAGTGTAAAGTATTAGGAACAGATTGAAGAGGGTCAAGAGAAAATCAGGAACAAATTATGCAAACTCTGATGATGTGCCAATGCACAAAAAGTCTTTTTGTATATTAGGCAATGCACAATCTTATAATATCTGAAATTCTGATATTCTTAATTTGCTGGAAATGCAGTATACTCATTATATTTTACATCAATTATATCACACATAAATAAATCTGAATAAGTTAATAAAATCTTAATATATATAGTGACTCAGTTAAAATAAACAAAATGACATACATGCTTTGACATTTATACTAATTCTAATTAGTATACTATACTAATATACTAATCTCAAGGTAACCAAACAAACATTACAAGAGTGTTACATAATAAACTGTTGAATATTTGCAAACTGTATTTATTGCCAGCCACTTTAATAATTCTGATCATGTCAAAGAAGTCTAAAACCTCCTAATAGAATGTAAAGTCCCTGAGAGCAGAGATTACTGTATTTTGTTTCTTGCTATACCTCCAGCCCTTATACAGTGTCTGGAATATAATAGGCACTCGATAATTATTTGTTAAATGAACATATTGTAGTAGTAGGCAACCCCATTATTAAGTAAATAACTTTTTTTTGTATATTAAATCTAATAATGCAATGCTGGTGAGAAGTAAGAACTCATTCACAGCAATATCTTTTTTAAACATTTCAGATTTAAAAATACATTTTTTACTTTTAGCCATTACATAAAAGGCAACTACTATATTAATATGCTACTTCAGAGATGCAAACAAACCTCATATAATACAATGTCTACCATGACTAATTCCTTATTTTCTAATTACATGATAAAAATGATAATATCAAACCTCAGCAAATTTGGTTTCCAATTCAAAATTACGTTCTTCCATTTGTTTTAATGAAGTCCTTATATGTTCGTACATTTTTTGACAATGTTCAGCCCGCTGCCTTTCATTTAATTCCTTCATCTCAAGCATAGTGATTTTTTTTGAAATAGAAGCAATCTCACTGTTGGTTATTGATTTCTTTGTCTTATCCATGTTGGATTCATTTCCTGTATACAACAATATTTAAGTCAATCTCATGCTATTCCTATCAAAATTATATCCCATTTTAAACACTGTATAAGGAGGTAATGTAGTTCAATGGACAACACATTAATGAGCCTTTTGAACAACGACAGATCTTTCGATTTCAGTTATAGCTCTGTTACTTCCTGTCTACACGCTGCGGATCCCATTTAATCTCTCTGGAATATTCATTCATCAATCAAATAATAAAAACTATTCCACATAGAATTATTGAAACAATGTGAAAGATGTAGTATAGATGGTGTAACATGTACAGAATGAAAAAGGGGTAAATAATTTTATTAACTGAAAGGAGATTAACTATATAGAAGCAACTCAATGAAACTTTATTTTGTGACTAGAAGTGCAATGACTTTATTTTTAAAGTCTCACCATTCATGCTGAAAGTAAAATATGAAGCCATATGACTTATGAAGATTTCATTAAATATCTTCTTTAACCATGAGTATTATCTTGCCTTTGTAAATATCTCATATCGAATATTTTAAATTATTTTATCAATTATTATACCCTAATTATACATAGAGAATGTTCCATAGCTTGTCTTTGGACACAAAAGTCTGGGGATAAATGAAAATAGAACAACGACAACAAAAAAAAACTAGTTTATCGTGAAAAGGCATCACATAGGATTATAATTAGTTACTTAGTAATTTTTTGAGGAGAAAACTAATGCCTTTCCTTTGCATAACAGACATGCTCCAGGAAACAAATCCAATGTGGTAGTGTTCTATTTTTTTGAGACTCAATCATAGGCTCTTGGAAGTCAATCACTTTAAAGAATTAAGCAGTGATTTACTTGTGAATAGTCTTATAACGCTGATAGTGGCCTTCCTCTTTTTGTAGCTGTCCAAGCTTGAGTTTCATAACTGAGTTGCTCCAAGGAATACATATATTTTTAAAACAAACAAAAAAACTGTTTTGGTGTCTGCCTCAGTTTTAAAAAGTCCTTCAATTTGTTCTATGTGTATCTTTAAATATATGATTTTAGAATAGCTACTGCAAGCAGTGATCAAATAACTAACAGTAACAGGTCACTGAAAGAAGCGGAAAGGGTTAGCACAGCAATCCATTATGGAATAGACTCATTTGGGTGACCTTAAACACCATGAATTAAGAAAAAAAAACTGCACAAAATATAAATATGAAAGAATGTAACACCCCTTCTCCACGCATTTCTGTGCTAAACTCAGATAACAAGGAGAGGCACGTCACAGAGGATACAGCAGATTAGCCGTCTGTACGTTCCTGTGTTTGGAACTTTCTTAGAGAGCCCAACACCAACCAACTCCTGGATGAGAAAAGCTAATAAAGTGACATTTTTAAGCAAAGATATAAGGATGATAGGAAATAAGAAACATTTTTAAAACTTCTGTTATATATAAAACCATTGGGTATGGGAGAAATTAAGGTATTGGAAAAATCAGGAATTTCTACATAGGGAATTCAGACCTTATTAAGGAGAGAGAGGGTAAAATAAATAAAGAACTTACTAAAATTTGATGGAATACTCTTGTTTATATCTTAGTTTAAATGGGATCTTCTTTCATGTAGGAGCTACATGGAAGTCAATTAGCTTTAAATCTCTTAATGAATTAAAAATTACATTTCTAAAAGTAGCTTATTTTAGATTTCCCAATGTTAGGCCCCTCTAAATAATACGTCTAACTTACCAGCTAAATAACACAGTTCTATTTAGTCACAGAAACCTTGAACAGAGCCAATGTTTGGAAAACAAACACATAAAAACATCTTAACCAAAGCAGCCAATTTATTTGAAAATCATAAAGCACAATGCTAGTGACATAAAATGATTTAAGTGTCATAAACTAGGATGACCATTTGAAAAACCAACATGGAAACCCTAGCAGGAGCCACAAAGATTTTACTGCCCTTAGACAGTAATATCTCTGTTAGATATATATGAAGATGTTTATTGTAGCACTATAAGCAATAATAAAAATAAGAAAAGCTAGTGATTTAATCACTTAAACAGAAAGATACTGCGTGAATACTTATAACTATAATGAATAAAATATGGAAATATTTTGATGTTTACTTAAAGAATACAGCAGATAACATGTTTATAATAATTTTAAAGTATATACAAGATGTACACATGTACAAGGTAATACAAAAACTGCTAATATAGTAGTGGACCTATGGGTAATATACATTCTTTAAAAATTTTTGATATTATATGGTGATCTTTTATTTTAAAATGTCAAATGCTATATTCTTAACTTTATGCATAGTGAAAGAACTCATAATACTGTCATTAAAATGCAAATATTAAAAAAATGCAGACATTTCAAAATTATCACCAGTCTTGATTGTTAAATGGTTCAAAACAGCTAAATTAGTCTTAAAATTTTAACATATATGGTTTCATTTGAAACAAATCTAATTTAACAATTGAAAAACAAATTTTGGTAGGGATTAGTACAAGATTATTCATCAAGTGCCTGCTAAATTAAACTGTTAGGCAGAGAGTTCAATTTTATCAAAATATTTCCTTTTCATCTGGTACAAATAAGGACCCTTAATTGAAAAGTACTCGCTATTAGATCTTAATCATTTTATATTATCAGAGTCATAATACTTACCTAATTTAGTTTCTTGCCCCCAGGCTTGTTCAATAGTATGAAGTTTTTCCTTGGTAATCTCCAATTCCTTATTCAGAGACTCCATTTGTTCTTTTAGGGATACATTTTCACACTGAATAAACAGAAACATCACTGAGAAATTATATTACAATTCAGACTAATACCACAAAAATGACAGTGTCATAAGTTTATATAATATCTCCTAAAACTCACAATCTAGTTTTTTTTACAAAAAGTTCTCTCACATGTAATAAATATATATATGTACATGTTTACATATATGCACATATGGATACACACACACATATAATATAAAACATTATTTTAAAATAATCAATATCTTGTGTATCTAATATGTGGCTCTAAACTCTGAGTGTTAGCTTCTGCCATGTTTATTGTGGCCAAGCTGGAATACTCAAAGCTTCGTAACCTTCGCAAGCCAGTGCTTACTTCCCTCAATCACACACATAGTTACTGAGCGTCCCTAGCATGCCATCAGTGACAGGTGCTATATGTTCATAGTGACAAGAAACAGACTAGATTCTGGCTTTCACAGGCCTTATCATTTGGTGTTTTGGGGGTGTGTGTGTGGCAGGAGTTGGGAAGGGTGCGGAAGGCAGCAGAGAGTAAAAGCAAACAAAACATGTATTAAAAATGTCAATATCTAGAAAGAAACAGCATATGGACCCAGGGAATAATAAAAGGAGGCATATCTAGAAGAAGGTATTAACCACTGAAGAGGTGGATTTAAGGTGAAACCTAAGATGTGAGAAGGAGCCAATCTGGACAAGAAGCCAGCCATGGAAGGAAATGATGGACAGGAAACCCAGAAGCACAAAAGCAGGAAAGAGTTGGAAGTGTTGGCGGACTTGAACACAATGAGCAAAAAGAAGAGTGAAGAGTGGTACAAGACAAAGCTGAAGAGATAACAGAAGGCCATACCAGGCAACATGTGGAACTAGGATTTAAGTCAAGATAAGGAATTGGAGGGCCAGCCGAGTGGCTCAGTTGGTTAAGAGCTCTCTCAAGAGTGCGAGCTCTGAGCAACAGCGGTTCGAGTCCTGGCCTGAGCTGAGCTGCTGCAACAGGTGGCAGGATCGCTCAGCTAAAAAAAAAAAAAAAAAAAATGGAATTGGAATTTAACTTAAGAAATAATAGGAAATAATTTAAAGACGCTAAAGAGGAAATTTTAACAATTGTTCTGGATGCACTGAGGAGAATAAACAAAGGGGTACTCAGAAATCAAAAATTATTCAGGAAGATAGTGTAAAGTCCAGATGAGTGATAAGGTTGGTTTGGACCAGGGTAATAGCAGTAAAGATGGAGAGAAGAGGACACATATGAATAAATTACATGTCGGAAATAAAAATGACAGTGGAAAGGTGTGATTAGGGAATGACTATAAAATATCTGCCTTAACTGAGTAGGGAATAGTAGCATATATTGAAACAGAAAAGACTATGTGAAAAATAGACATCAGGAGTTCATTTTGGATATGTTAAATTTTAGATTTCCTTGAAACATGAGTTTTAAAGTAGGTAATTCCACACAGTAGAAGACAGCTCTGAGAATTCAGGCTGAAGACATAAATGTAGGAGCTGGCATGTTATTATAGTATTTTCAGCTCATTTATTCTTTTTTTTTTTTAACAAATAGAATGCCTGCTATGTGCCAAGTATTATAAGCACTTGACATCAATGGTAAACAAATTCCATCCTAGAACTTCTGTTTCAGTGGAGTAGTTTGAAAATAAGGCACTATGTCACACAATGTCAGGTAATGAGAGTTAAGAAGAAGAATAACAGCGTAGTGAGATTTATTTTTAAAAAGGGGATGTTACGATGAAAAGAAAAGCAAGATAAGGGAAAAAACCTGACTTTCTCATAACATGTACAATTACAGTCCAATTCTCCAGTTCTAAATATTGTAAATACACAGGAGAAAAACAAAAGAGGGCTTAAAGTATTTTAATATTTTTCTACTTTTTCCTTTTGCTTCCTCCTTCAAAGAAAAACTCTGGTCTTACTAGATTCCCATTTTCATCCCCCTGCCCTGGTATTTCACCCTCATGTATTACCATTCCCATCTCTAATTTTCATTCTCTCCCTTTTCGCTCTAGCTTTCTTTCTCTCTCCTCTCAAACTTCATTGGTCTCATTTAAAAAAAGTGATAAAAGAAAATAAATTCTCCTCTTGACGCTACTTTAATACATGTCTATGTCTCTTTTCTTCTTTTATCAAATTTCCAGTTTTTTTATTGCCTTATCACCCATTCAGTTTTTGTACTTCCTTATCACTCACTGTTCTTTACATTCTGAAATTCAATTTTAATCAGCTTTATTCTCATTATACTTTACTCTTAAAAGGCATCAATGATTTCCTCATCTCCATATATGATGACTTTTGCACCATGGCTCTACACCATTAATCACTGTCTGTCGTCAACATATACTAGCTCTAACTCTGTGCCAAAGAGAAGGTATGAAATACACAAAAATAAATTAAGTAGAGTTATTGACATCAAGAGGCTTATTATAGTTCAGTAGGGGAGGCAGACATATAAACACATATAATAGGATGTGATATAAATAGCAGAACTAGATAAAAGATACAGAATTAATATAGACAGAGGGAGTGAGTCTGTTCTATAAAGAAGGATACTTAGAAAAAAAAGAAAATATCTGAACAAAGTTTTGAAACATGAATAGAAATTCACTGAGCAGATAAACTGGGAGAAGGGAATGGCTTCTAGACCAAGGAAAGAGTGTGTACAAAAGAATATATGTTAGAAAATTGCCGTGTTGGAGAAAACTGGTAGTTCAGTTTCTAAAACATAAATTGTGACACTCCTTAGAGCATTACAGGAGATGATGGGAAGTAAGTGAAAGCGAATCACAGAAGGAACTTGACTTTCATTCTTTAAGTGACTGGCAGCTTTTGACAGATTTGAAGCAAGGGAGTGACATGCTCAGATTCATGTTTAGAATTACTATTCTAGTGGCAATAAGAAAGACATAACACTGGAGATATGGACATGAGTCATGGCCAGCACAATAAAGGTAAAAACAAAAAAAAATGAAGATAGTGCCAATAGTGATAAATATATGTTCAGAATTATAACTGAGATATCGGAAGTAAAGAAAGGGACATAATATAAACACAAAATTTCTTAACTTTTGAGGAAAGATGAAAAATATTTTTTGGGAAAAATAGATAAAGTTTACTTATTTATGTTATCTACAGGAGGTTTTTAAACCAGGATTTTCTAATAATAGAGAGGAGAGGACAAAGGACATGAAAAATGGAAAAAGAGAAAATTATTACTACGCCTATTCAGAATTTTCTATCAAAGTTAACATAATCCTCTCTCTTTGGCAAGAAAAGTAAACTAACTGATCACGATTATTTCTAGCTAGTAGTAATAAATAATAACAGATAATTTTGTAGGAGTCATTGAAAGCTATTGAGAATAATGTTTTCTTTTATGAAATGTGTCCCCTTAAGCAAGAAAAGGCTTCTGAGCCACCAGAATCTGATCTCATCCCATTCCATGGGAGAATCATTGAAAGAATAATAAGCCAAAAGGCCCCTATTTCTGATGAGGAAGATGAATAAATCAGGAGCCTGTTTTGCCTACTGTAAAAGTTATGGGGGTTGAGTAGCTAGAAGAGACTAAAAAGGGTCTGAGCTACATTCACGGGCTGTTTGAATAAAACTTATGATACTCCACCCGACTCTTCTGTATCTTTACGATAAGAACGAGAATTTGCAGAGATCACCCATGGTCCAGGAAGTGCCATTAATATCTATCTCATCCACTCTCAGCTACAGTCATTCCAAGGAATAGAAGAGCCAGGGGCCATGAGAGAAGAATTTACTCTGGGAACTGAGGTAAGAGAAAGGGTAAGTACTTAATGATGCTTCTTCTTTTGATCACGATATCTTACTTGTCCGATGTTCATTATCCTTTTTTAAGTGCCAGGTAGAAGGAGGTTTGATACAGCTAAATCATGCAAGGGAACTAAGGAGGATGACCAGAATTAAGTTGTCCACAAGTTACTCTGCACTCATAGATATCTCCAGAGAAAAATGGCTGCTATCACAAGGTTCAAGGATCGCACAAACTTACCTCTAGGTGTTCCAAGTTATTTGTTCTTTGAACCAGCATATTATCTTTTTGCAAAATGTCCCTGTACTTGGCAGTCAGGTCATTATATTGCTTATTGGCCAATTCTAGTTCAGACAGAGAAACACTATTGTCTATAACTTTTTGGAGAGCTGCAATCTTGAAAATGGCCATTTCCTATGTAAAAAAAAAATAGACTGAGTTAAGTTGGTGTATTTTTTTTTGGTGAAGAACTGGCCACTTTTGAGAAAGATAATGCAACTAAAAGCAAAACAGATATTAGAATCATTTAAAAAATAAGAATTCTAATGTAAAAAAAGTTGCAATAATGATTACCTGCTTTCATATAAGAAATAATATTATTTGGAAATTTTTAATAACAAAAATGTAAATCCTTTTGTAACTGCTACCATCATAAAATGAAATTCAGTTAATTTGAGCAAAGCATAACACAGCAGCAAGAAAATATTCATCACACAGAATGCATCTTTGGTTGCCTTTTATAAATTTCTTAAGATTAAAAAATAACTTGCCATTTGACACCTGAATGGCAAAATTAGCATTACCACAAGTAACCTTTACAGCTTAGCTATTTCTGCTTATTATAGTTACAAAGACTAACTGTAATAAAACAAGATTTTTTGTTCACAGGAAGGAAACATTTAGGGAGAAAAGTTCTCTCCTTCATAGCTATCTGTAATAAATAATATCAAAACCTGTAAGCTACTTGTCTCATGTTCTACTCATTAGCTACACAGCTACAAAAAGTCACTATTCAAGGGCACTGTATTAATACCAAAAAGAAATGTCTGAAATTTAGTTCTCTCCAAAGTAAACTGATAAAGAGGAAGTGCAAGGAAAATCAAATTTATGAAGTGAAGAAGTTAATAAGAAATTTATAGTTATAATTCATTCCGAAGTAATGAGGAAAAAATATTTGTAATGGTGCTTTATCTCTCATTTTGACAACTTTCTTTCTCTGTGTAAATGAATATACACCATTCCACGTTATCCTTGGGATTCAGTTTTACTTTTGCTTTGGAAAAGATGGGGAAGGTTATGTTTCCAATCCCTTAAAAATGCCCTTTTTTTTGGCTTTCAAATTGTTGAGGGGAAAAATAAATCCAGGTTGAAGAGGAAGAAAATTCTAGTTCTTTTTTTCCCTTGTAACTCAAACAGTAGCTATATCTGTAATACTCCAAGAAAAGTATATTCTACAAAACCTAACATAAAAATAAAGCAAGAACATTTCCTAAGTCTCAAAATTTCCTAGGTAGGTGTCCAAATAAAAATAGCTTTCATTTTTCAACAGGTTTCTTGTTGCATCAGGCTTAAAAGCCTTAAGATCACATTGAAAATAGGTTTATTATTAGCATAATAACTTCACCCATTACTATATTTAAAAGGGGATGGAAAGGAACTCAAGTTTATTTTAATTTTACTTTGCATTCTTCTGCTTATATGATCCTATGTAAATTTAGGCATGTCATCTGAACATACACATGTTTAAAAGAAACTACCTAACATCAGATGTAAACCAAGGTACCGAAGAGAACACAGGGTGTTCATCTTTTTGTTTGCTTGTTAATATTTATAAAAGGAAATGTGAGGAGAATCAGTTACCTATAGGGGGTGGGGCAGAATGGAGTGAAAGGTCACAGGGACAGAAGATTTTTCTGACTATATCTTTTGAACATGTAAATGCTTCTATATTCAAATTCAGTTTCAAAACAGAAAAAAAAAATAAACCCTGAAATTGAAAATAATGCAACATAAATGCACCTAACTGTATATCAAATATATAGCATAACCACACAAAGGGAATGATTTCAAGTTAGTGAAGAGTATGTCACCTTGATCATATATCCTTAGTAAGAGATATTCTAAAGAAAATAAGAATTGTAAAGAAAGTTTAAATTACACCTGGTAGCATTCATTGCATACAGAATAAAAGTACAAAATCAAAGGTTATTACTAAAAGCCACATATTATCTATTTAACTCATACTGTTATATTTGAATTGGAGAAAACAATATGAACTCACGGTTTGAATATATACATACTTTCTTAACTTGACCACTCAAAGGAAACAGTACCATGACACTCTGAGAGCAATGACACCTAGTGACCAGATTTTTGGTATCTAAATGCCTTCCCCCTTAAAAAGAAGCAGGATTTTTTAGAAAAATGGCTTATTCCCAGTCTGGATAAGAAGTATGTAAGATAAATCTTGAACATCTTCGGGGTGTCTGGTTAGCTCAGTTGGTTAGAGCATGGTGCTGATAACACCAAGGTTGCCGGTTCGAAAAAAATCTTGGACATCTTATTGTGCCAGAAAACAAACCAAACTTTAAAGCTTGGTTCAAAGACTAATGGATTCTTGTCAAAGGGCACCCATGGCCAAAGTTGAGATAAAAAACCAATAACTCCAACTGTTAAAACATAGTATTTTGAAGTGCATTGAGTGTGTTATGATGCTTAAGAGAAATTGGGGGTGGCGGGGGGAGGAACAGGCAGAAGCAGAGTGCACCAGCTCTGTATTCTGAAAACTGGCCATTAAAAGGAGAAGACGAAGATTTTACCTTTCCTTTCGAGTAGGAACTATGCTTCAAGAGAACCAAATGACTGGGCTAATGAGAGAAAGCTCTTTGTTCTACAAAAGAACATCTGCTATGAAATGCAGAGCAAATATGACTAGATAATCATAGTATCTGCAACTCCTGGTGAGGTAACTGCGTTAGGCAATAGTAACCATGAGTGGACGCTACACTATTAGGAGAGGTGAAGAAGAATTGGTTATTTTCATGGTAGCAAAATATCTCCAATTAACTAAAATCATTTAATAATAGATGTATCTCCCTAATACAGTACTCAACCATGAAATATGGGACTGCAAGACACTCATGGAGTGATATAATATAAAGTATTATTCATAAAGCAAAAAAACATTACTTATGAAGTATTCTTGCCAAAAATGTTTAACCTGAATATAACAAAGGCTTCAGAGGTAACTTTAGTAAATACAATGGCTAGAGGAACAAGTAAAGTTACACAAAAAAATAATCATATAAGCCATCAACATTTTTCAGAGAGGGAATAAAAAAGGGGGATTCTATATTAAAAAGACTTGTGATATATAACATTCAAACACAATGCAGGGTCCTTGATTGGATCCTGGAACAATTAAGGAAATGTGAATATGGTCTGCACATTAGATAATGTAAGGGGTTATTGTCAATTTCATTAGGTGTAATAAAGTTATTGTGGTTATGTAAAAAAAGATTTTGATTTTAGAGATGCACATGAAAATATTCAGGAAAGAAACGTCTGCAATTTAAATATTCCTATAAAAACAGATGAAGTAATTATGGCAGAATGTTAATAAATGTTAATTATTAATCCAGATGATAGGTGTTCATTATACTATCATTTCTTTTTCATGTTTGAAAGTTTTCATAGACGAAAAACAATCAGGGTATACCTTAAATCGTTGCAAACGCCCAATTTTTTCACCGACTTCAGCCTCCATTGATAGCAATTCATTCTTCTGTTTCTCATTTTGTTTTCTAAGTTGTCGCTCCATTTCTAATAAAGTAGTATATTGCCTTATGAGTGACTTTTCATTCACTTGCAAGACTGTGATTTTTCTACTATTTTCTGAAAGTGTTTTTTTCATTTCATCCGAATCCATCTGAAGAGTACTCAGCAAATTCTGCACAAAGACACATTAATATTACTTGTTGACTCTAGCTATCCTAGTTTGTACAATATTGTATATTGATTTTAAAAGTGTTTTACTTACATTATATTCTTTTACTTTTATAGCATCTTGTTGGATTTGATCCTCTAGTTTCCTCTTTTCCTCTTTCATTGTTTCAGATTCTATTTTCCAGGTCTCCTTTTCACTTAAAAAATAAAAATGACAATAGAGTAAACTTAATAACATATATAACTGCAGGAAGAGATAACTTTAGATTATGGAAATTTAAAGTTTTCATAAAACAAGAGCATCATAGCTATTCAGTACCTAATAACACAAGAAAGTCAAAATTCTATTCACAAAGGATTTAGCCTGGAAGTTATATTTTTATTTAATAAATGCAAGGTAAATAAATTATTTTATAAAATCATTTAAATTATTCCATAAATCATCACTCTACATATGTTACAATATAACAACTGCAGCTGAATCTTATAAATACTTTATTAAAAACAGAAAACGATTATGAAAATAATATGCCAAACTAATTGTGGACATTAAGTCTCAATATTCTGACCTTACTTTTAAATTTGAGTGCCAAATACTTGCAAAATATTTAGATTACAAACAAAATTAGAAGTCACTAGACCTAAGAGAAGGTGTGTCAGACATTGTTGCCTACCCAAGACATAGGCCAGTTATCTGCAATCTGCTTGGCATAAACCACTTATGGTGTCATCATTCTTCCTGCCACTGAATGGTTCAGACTTGGACAGTTCATCAGCCCAATTCTAGCTCACAAGATCTGAGTCAAAGTCTGCCAGAGGCCTCTGGAAAAAGTTTTTATCCAAAAATAAAAAGTTACATGGAAAAAAATCACCCTCTTCTTCAGTGGGCAAAATGGTTCCATCTTCTTTGCTTCCATCCTCCTGTATGTATTTTATAACCATAGCAGATAATATGATCTAGCCTATACTACCCCTAAATATGACCTACCATTTAATTAGCTGTGGGTTTCTTGTTAGATCAGATAATAATCACCCTTAGTGTTTAAATCACCTTTCATCAGGTATTCTAATTACTATTAAGGAAACTGTTCTATTGTAGGATAGCAGAGATAAGGAGAAACGCATTAGTTCCCTATGAAAATATATGACTAATTATGATGGTGATGAAAAATGATGCTAACAGCTAACACTTACAAGATGTTCATATGTGCCATGACATTTACAAAATGCTCATATCTGAGCATTTCATATAATTCACTTGTTTCATAACAATCCTATGAAAAAGGTATCACTATCACAGAATTTTATAGATAAGTAAACTGAGACACACAAAGATGAAGTGAAGACGCAGGAGGGAAGGGTAAAACAAAATATCTAAATATTTTTATGTTACTTTCATCATTAATAAGAATATGCTGCAATTATATTTATAAAATTTTGCTAACACTTATACCTTAGATATTCTTTATATAGTAAGCTTTGTTGATGACGAATTACTGCAAACTTTCTATTATAATCTTCAAGAGAATCATCTAAATTCTTTAGTTTATTTTCTTTATATTCTAGTTCCTAAAAATGGGTTTAGAAATAAGAACAAAAAAGCATCAGAATACATATTAAATTTGAAGGTAGAAATTTATATTCTGACAAGATTATAGAAAAATACATAAAGGAGAATAGTTACCAAAACCATATGCGGTACAGATCATTTCTATGATTTTTTTGAACATCTTAGTTTAAGGCATATGGAATGAGGCAATATGTGTAAAAGAGCAGTCCTTTAAAACAGGTACGATTAATTTTATCATACATGACAGTTATAGTAACCACACAAATTATCAGATACATTAGTTGCAAACTTACCTCCAGCCAGTTTACCCTTTTGTGAACATATACATACATGCCTCCACTCGAATTATCCTTTCCAATTATTTAATTTCAAAGATGAAGAAACTGAGACTTAGAAAGATTAAGTTACTTACTAAACATTAAAACTCATTAGCACTACCTTTGGCAACCATTTCCTAAGCACATATGCCAAGCTTGGTGCCAGGCGCTTCACATATATGCAGACCAACGCTGGAGGTCACATCTGACTCAGAGGCCCTGCTGCTTCCCTCACTCTGTTACTGCCTTGGACTGAGAGCCCAAGTACCTGTTTTATCACTGTGAACAGGTTTTCACATGGCTAATCAGTGCTCTTTAGTCTACCACAGTGTTTCTCACGATTTTTACACAAACATGGGGAAAAAATGAATCTAAGCTCAAGCAACATGAAAATGCCATAATGCCATTATTTGTTGACAGTGTCACTATATTACAGAAGAATGAGAGAAATCAATGAGTGCTTAAATTATGAATTTAAAAGTAACGTGTAACATGAATTATAATGTTCTAATAAGTAAAGTTGTCCCTTCCTCACTCATAACACATATAGTTTCATTATTCAGAAAAACACCAATGTAATTTCCAAATATAAAGACAAAAATTTGATTATCTTAACTCAAGTATATCCAGAAATGGATTATCTATAAAGGGAAACAGAAGTGCTTATAGTCAAAACCAATTTTATTTATGTTGAACACATCTTTGTAATTCTACTGCAATGTATGTGATGTTATGGTCATTCACACTTCAAATGAAATTTTGAAAAGCATCTCTCATTAGGCCATTCATAATGCCCATGATACAGACGGCAAAATTGAGAAACAAATATAAGGCAAACAGCACCCTTTAATGTGCTGATGGATTAACTAACACTTTACAGGGTAAAGGAAAGAAAGAGATAAAACTGTGTCAGACTTTATTCATTTGAATTGCTTTTCCAAAAAGCAATAAATAAAAGTGCTCAACTAATTTATACATTACCACCTTATAGCAGCTGCCTATTAGTCTACCTGTCAATCATACATTTCATATGAGTAACACCCATGTGAACAAGACGTGTGTGCAGCATATTTCTCATGGAGATGAATGGAAACAAATGCTTTATCCTAACATTCCATCTAACACCAAAATCCATTAAAATATATCTTACTGTTAATATTCTAATAATGCCAAGGAATACATGACTAAATTTAAAAATATACTATCAATTATTTTGTTATTCACATGTAAAATTGTCAGTACCTGTAAGATATGTATTAAATATTCATTCAGAGCATTAATGATATTGGCACTAGATGGTGCTATCCCATCAGGTAAGTCTAGTCCTTTAAAAACAACATTGGATCCTTCAGATTGCCGTAAAAGACTGGTTTCTTTTTCAAGATGATCTACCTGGAAACAAACAGTTCAGGAATGACCATCACGTCTCTTACATCCAAAGAAAGACAAATTTAAAGGCAGTAACTTCCGCTTCCACTGAATGTTTTTAAAAAGTAGGTAAATGAATGCCCCACCAGGGATTAATTAAACCATAATTTAGTTTCTACTTAGAAATGCCTAGTACACACTTAGATTTGTTGTGTTCTTTTACGAGGCACTTGTTTTTCCACTTAATTTTATAAGAAAAAAACAGATACAAGTTTTCTTAATGTTAAAAGACTTAATTCAAGGGGCATTTTCTATAAGGTAGTCATTTAACAAAATGAAAAGTTTCATATTAAACCTGTGTTCATATGCTTACCGTTTTCTTTTATTTGATAAAATCCTCACCTTTAAATTTGCTTTTGCCAACTGCTGAGAATAATTTATAGCCTCCTTCCGAGATTCCCTGAGCTCCTGTCTTAATTCTTCATTCCTCCCAGTAAGTTGATCAACTTGGGCTTTCAAATGCAGATTGGCATCAAAGATTCCTTCTGCATTCTTTGATTCTATGGCCTAGTATATTTAGATTATATTGAAGAAATGTGAAGAAAAATATTTAAATCATAGTAAAAAAAAATCTACCTTTAAATAAAATTCGCTTAATTGAAGCATTTTACTATTCCCATTGCCATGATAATAAAGAAATATGCCAGATCTATTTCTTATTTATGAATTTAAACTTATAAAACTCTAGTTTAACTTACATCAGTATTACTGAGCATAGTAACTACTTCACTAATAACAATTAACAAACACTTAGCTGATCCTATAGACTGGTAGACTAGTAAAACAACTGGGCAGGAATAAGATTAGGAATAGGGTTCAAATATTAACCAATCTCTTACTACCTGGGTAAGTGACTTAAATTCTTTATACCTTAGCTTCCTCATCTCTAAAGAGTAAATAATGTTAGCTCTGTCCACTTCACAAGGTTTTCATATAGACAACATGTGATGCAGATGTAAATGCAATGAAACTATGCAGCATCTGAATTCAAAGCATGAGCAAAGGAATGAAATAGTTACTACATTCAATTATGTGAATTTTTCATTGTGACCTCTCCAAACAGTTGAAGCATACATGATAAGAGAAGCAAAGAATGATAACATAGTATTATTCAAGAGTGCTGGATAAACAAAAATCATGTCAAATATTAAAATATTAAAGTGGCTCCACGGGTCCTAATTCTCCAACAATGGCATACATAAATATACATACACTCATGTACATGTTTACTTAATACATACGTATAAATACATTTGGACTTTAAAACAAATATATGGAACAAAAGTGTTAAATGCAAAGTCAAATTTCAGAAATGAAGATAGAAAGACAAAGTGGTAAGATAAGTAAAAACAAATGTAATCTCTAACTGAGGAGGGGTTTAACTGGGGTTTAACTCTAGGCTGCAGATCTATAAAAGTAAGTCTTTACCCTAAGGAGATCAGAGCAGGCCATGTGGAGTAAGTTATACTAATTCAAAGGGTATACAAGGAAGACCGAAATAGGTATAAGGAGGGCCGCCCGAGTGGCGCGATGGTTAAGAGCTGGCTTGGGACGCCAGAGGGCCCCAGTTCGGATCCCACATATGAGGGCCAGTGACACTGCCCTCTACAGCTAA
>NW_017732432.1:0-55855 GCF_001890085.2 Hipposideros armiger | reverse complement strand
GTGTGTAGCCAGCAGCCAGTGTGAGCGGCCAGCAGCCAGTGTGAGCGGCCAGCAGCCGCAGTGAGCGGCCGTCCAGAAGCCTGCGACTGATGTGCCTCGCCCGGGAAGAGCGCAATGATGGTGCCAACTTGGACCAGTGAAGCAACGTCCTCCACAACTAGACTGAAGAACAAAAGGACAGCAACTTGTCTGTTCCAATTCGCCAGCGCTGTTCCCATCCCCCAATTCCCCAATAAAAATCTTAAAAAAAAAAAAAGAAATAGGTATAAGGAGGCACTCTGATGGACAACAAGGCAGTCTCCTTAGTTACCTTGCTAAGAAATAGCACTATATTGTCTCCATGCATTTTGGTAAAATAAGATTGAATCAGATGGTGATTGGAGGCATTGAAAAATGTAGCAATAACCAGAATTCTCTGATCTAAAGTGTCATTGGTTCTGAAGATTTCCTAGAGGAGGTATTATTAGGTCACATTTGTGAATTTTAGACAGGGCATATCAATCAGAAAAAAGAATGACAACCCAGAACAGAAGCAGAGAAAATCTGTAGAAGCAGCGGTCCAGGGAGGCAGGCTGCCAATTAAGAGAAAAGTTAGAATTTCCTGTGCTGTTTATTCTGTTTGTATTTGGTCACTAAGTAGTTTCCCTTAGCAAATAAAGTTTGATCTGGGACAGTATTAGTAGTGGGTAGAGTCATAAACAAAAGATGTTCGTTCATATAAGAAAACATGAAGCATCACTTTAGACATTCAAAGTAGCAGAAGCAAAACAAAGTCACCAATCAGAGAAGGAAAGTCAGAATGCATAACATATAGAAGGAATAAAATGGTTCTCATAAATTTCGTCAAATGATTTTCTTGCCTAGTAAGCTTTTAACATACCAGTATTCTCTCTCTCTCTCTCTCTCTCTCTCTCTCTCTCTCTCCCCCCACTAACAACATAGTGTTAAAAAAAATGCAACTGTTGACTAGTCATCATTAAAAAAGCAATTCAATGAATAATGATAATTTTTTGTCTATTTAAATTAAGCACAAATTTGGGAAACAATACAGTAATCTATGCTAAATGTTTAGATTATGTAAATGGAATATTAAGAATATGAATCTAAAATGTACATTCTATTCAAGTTTATGTAACTAACACTCATTAATACTGTTAAGGTTTAAGTCCCTATATGGTGAATATAAATAGAGTATTATTTCATGGCTAAAATATTTCCTTCAGCAATGCTTAAGTCTTTAAATATTTAAAATATTCTTACTACATTCTATTACACTTCTAGGTTTGTGATAAAAGGTCTTACCAGACCTGCCCTTCCACATTTAAAAAGTGAATACAAAAACAACTACTCAAAGGTTCTAGAAAATAAACAAAAGCAAGAGATTTTTGAGCAGACTTGGAACTTGCAAGACAGGACCAGCAAGGAGTGAATTTGCCATTTTTAAGGCTGTAGTCTGAGGGCAAACTGCAGCTGCAGTGACCTGTCATCTTTCTGGCCTAGAAAACCAGAGAATAGGTCCCATAGGCATAGGTAAGTGAGAAGGGAATCTCAGAGGACAAAAAAAAAAAGCCAACAAAAGGTAACTCCAAATTATGTGTAAACACTCTGCCTTGTCTCATGCTGACCCTTGAAACAGAAGAATGGAGATAACAGAGGAAATATCAGTGAAATTGAAGAAAAATTAATATCAATTATTCAATTGGGAGAAGAAAAGATAAAAAATTAATAGAAAAAAATGAAAGGAGTCTTAGGGACCTATGGATAATATCAAAAGGTCTAACATGTTTCACTGGAATCCCAGAGAAAATGGGAAAGAAAAAATAATTGAAGAAATTAATGATGGAAAATTTCCCAATTGTGGTGAACAGCATAAGTAAATAGATTCAAGAAGCTCAGCAAATCCCAAAACAAGATACATATAGACATATACAAATGTATTCATACACACACACCCACGCACACACCTCCCCGCCCCCGCCCCCCGCCAGGCACATTATAGTCAAACTGGTGAAAATCAAAGATAAAGACTAAGTTTTGAAAAACAGCCTTAGAAAAAATACACATTACATACACAATATCTCAGCATTGTCACAACAGCCAATGTCTCATCAGAAATTACAGAGACCAGTAGACCATGGAACAACACCTTTAAAGTGAATGAAACCATTAATATGAAAAAATACTTACATTAACTAGTCTTTCAAGACTAGGGATAATTAGAGATGTTTCTCCTCCTTTAACATTAGGATCTTTCTGCATTTCCTTAATAGCTTGCAATATTTCTTTCATACCTTCTTCAAGTTGTTTATTTTCTTCAACTAATTCTTTTACTAAAATTACATTTTTTTATTGATTGAATAGATCTTTTTCACAATTTACACTATTTTATATAGATGACAAATATTTCACATACATTAAAAATAACTATTTGTAAAATGCAAATGCAAATAAATGTACAAAAAAAGTTCAACTATAAATCCAATGTATATAGTTGAGCAAAATGATACATCTATTGAAATCATATGCATATACATATATATCTCAAAGCTCAAAGAAATAAATCATACGCATACTTTTCCTTCACTTTGTATTAAATTTTTTAAAATTTTGTTTACTTTCATTAGAGAACAAAAGAAAACAGACTTATTTATGACCATAAAAAAATTCAGATTAAGAATATTCTCTGAAAATAAATATAGCAAGGCAAACCAAAGGGATGAATGAGAAAGACCATCTATACATTATGGAGGTAATTAAGGCTAAAATAGATTAGGAAACAGAGAATGTTTCAAAGTCCTTTCAGATTTTCAGTATAGGATAAATAAGTATAGAAAAGTAAGAGATAATAGTAACTTACATTTATTCTGAAATTTGGCTATTGCTGTTCTACTTCTTTCTAAATCTCTTTCCTTTTCAATTAGTTCTCTTGAAAGAAATTCATTCTGAACAAAACATAAAGAGAATAAAATTTTTTCAAATAAAATATCACAATATTTTAGTTTTGAAGTTTTAAAAAAGTTTGATCAACTGAGGTTTAACACACCAAAGCTACAAAGACATAGCAGCTGTCATAAAAATCAAATAAAATCTAAAACATAAAACAGAAGGCGATCCCCGTCCCACCTTGTCCCTCCCCGCCACAGCCACGGCAAAAAGCAAACAGTTATAATGAAGGTTTTTGTCTTTAGTACCTCGATCATCTGTTTTAATGGTCTGCCTTTACACTACCTGTTCTGCCTGGCTCCTATGACGTTCAAGCTCTATTTCTGCATTTCTACTCTGTGCATCCTTGATCAATAAATCCTGTGCTATGACTTCATTCTAAAGAAATAGTTAATAAATTAGGCAAGTCAGCGAGTTCATATTAAATGTATTGCATTTTTAGAATTTTAAAAAATAGAATGTGCATAAATTAGTGCTAATGTACAAATATGAAAAAATCTTATCATAATTACTACTTACAGAACTTTGTTAGAGAATAAAAAAGAGTTAATGAAAAAGCAATCTCAGGAATATAATTTGGAGGAAAGCTCACCTGAGATCTAAGAAATACTATTTCTCTCCGTAGCTGTTCTATAAGATTTTCAAGTGGATCTATCTGAGATAACTTTGATTGGGCAGTAATAGGCACATGGTCTGGAAGATTAACGTCAAGTGTACTTTTCAAAATCTCTGCCTGTAAGGGTACTTCACTTTTTCTTATATCTTCTTTCAAACTGGTATCAGCATATTGTATTTGGGTCTGAACCTCTTCATCTTCTGATGTTGCTACTTGTGATTTATCCAAGTCAGTTTTATTATCATAAATTTGTTGACAAAATATCGCAGATTTTTGTCTAAGTGATAACTTCCCCAGTAAGTCTGAAGCTGCTGATAAGGCTTGTAAAGATGAATGGCTTTTTCGTATGAAACTAGTCTGCTCAAGGGCTTGATGGCTTCTTGATACTTTCTTCACAGAGTTGCCAGAAAGAGAGTACAAGCAGTCGTTTATTTCTTCATGACTCTCCCTACTAAAGGTATTCACTAACGATTCTAGATTTCCTAACGATTGTAGACAGGGTGCTTTAAAAATCTCCCTTATTGTAATAGTTTCTGGAAGTGACTCTTTTACTTGTACAGATGAAGAATGTCTAGTTAAACAAACAAAAGGATCCACTTCATTTTCTACACTATGATGAATTTCAGATAACATTCTTGATAATGATCCTACGGTCATATTCTCTTCTGGCTCTTTCTGATGTGATTGTGGAATACTGAATGATGCCCTCCTATGCAGCAGCTCTATTTTATCTGAACTTCTAATCTGTATTCAGAGTAAATAATGTCTCATTAATCAATCTTTGAATGAACAGGTTATTTAAATAAGCAAACTTTTTTCTTTAACAACTATAAAAAGAAGTAATGTCCAAAACACGTTAATGGGGCAGAAACGAAAGCACTGATAACAACAGTTTCTTTACTCGCTTTGACATATCAAATACTGTTTACCTTTGATTGTGCTTCACTCATGTTTTTGAGGCTCATGAAATCAAATTTTCTTTCTCCCATTCTATTCTCTTGAGAAAGATTTTCTGTTAAGTGTAGGTCCTCAACAGTTCCTACATATAAAAGATACAACAAATTAGAAACATAAAAATAACTCTCTTACTATTCCAATACTTTAATTCTTAAAAACTAGAATCAAGTTTTAACTTAAACAAAAGGTAGAATAATTATTTCCACAATCCTTGATCCACGTGTAGCCTATACAACCTTTTCTGATTTAACTTACTTTTAATAAGATATTAATATGAGAAACTAATATAAATTTTACCTTTTCTATCATTCCTTGCCCATTTTATATATTAAACTGTTTAATATATTAATAAATTATGAACTTTTGCCCTTCTATAAATTTTTTGATATACCATAAAAACCATAATGCTAAACAAACAAACAAACAACACTGTTATTCATAGGTACTTAGGGATTCGGGTCACGTTCAAAAAAATGTCTTCTCTATGGTCTTCAACAATTATTAAAAAATTTAAACAACTGTTCTCTATATCATGTAAGATAAACAAAAAAATGTTAGTTTTTATTCAACAAAATATTATGTAGTAAAGAATAATATACAAAGAAAGATTTCAATGCATAGCTCTCTTAAGGAAAGAGAAAATATTAACAGTAATATGTATTAACATAAAAATTATTAAGTTTTATCATTACTAATCATACCATATGGATTGTCTAGAAATTAAGAGACTTTACCATAAATTTTTCAAAAGTCCATGATTCTGAAGTTTTTTGTTCACTTGTTTTATTGTTTTTCATTTTTTACCTGTTTCAGCTTTAGGACTGAACCCAATGACATTCATTGTATACTCTTCATCAGGCCATTATTTTCATTTATTAAACTTGTAGAAGAACCTTGGTAATAGAGTGATAATATTTCTAACATACAGAAAACTTCAGATCCAGACATTTCTTTTTTCAATGATTCTTTCATTTATTTATTTTTAATTTTTATTAAATTTATTGGGGTGACATTGGTTACTAAAATTATACAGTTTTCAAGTGTACATTTCTATAATACATCATCTATATATTGCATTATGTGTACCACCCAGAGTCAGTTCTCCTTCCATCACCATATAATACGACCCTGCAATCCCTCTTCTGGTATCTACCCCAAAATCTGAAAACATTTATCTGTAAAGATATATGTACCCCTATGTCCACTGCAGCATTATTCACGGTGGCCAAGATATGCAAAGTGACCTTAAATAGATGATTGGATAAAGAAGATGTGGTATATATATACACAATGGAATGCTATTCTGTCATGAGAAAAGATGAAATAGTGCCATTTGTGACAACACGGATGGATGTTGAGATTATCATACTCAGAGAAATAAATCAGACAGAAAAAGTCGAGAACCACATGACTTCATTCATATGTGGGATATGAAATTGAAAGCAACAAATGAACAAGACAAACAAACACACAAAAAATCATAGACACAGACAACAGTTTACTGGTTACCACAGGGGGGTGGTGGTAGGAGAGGGTAAAGGGGGCCAATGATTCTATTAAAGGTTTGGAATAACTGAGTATACCTGAAGTTGCAATTCCTTTTCCTTTTTCTTGAGCCATTTGGCGAATTTTTCTTTTCAGATCAAGCCGTTCTTCCTCTAGACTTTCAATCTACAAAGTATAAACTATTAGCATTTTTGTTTTTTTTTTTTAGTTCAACCAGGAAAAGAACCAATTGACTACTGTACTTGCCTCTTTCAAAAGTATCTGGTTTTCAGCTCTGTACTGCTGCTGTTTTAACCTTTTACTATTTCTAAATTCTGTTAAATCAATCGTTGTCTTCGGTTCAAGGCCTAAAATGTAAAGTAATATGATTAAAATCTTATCAACATTCAAATGAATTACAAAAACTTCATATAACAACTGGTTATCATCAAGCAACTGGTTATAATCTATTCAGCATCACTAAAGAACGGGGTATAGTTTATGCAAAGATTTTCCTGATGTTTGAATTATAACCCTCCAAGTTTAAAGTTTGTCACAATTATTAACGGGGACCCTGACAAAAACATATTAGGATCTGTCTTCTTCTCCATGTTTGGCTGTAATAGAGGTACTATAAATGTAGTAATTAAGAATAGAAGCTTTGGAATAAAACAGAATTGGGTTCAATTCCCACTTTCAACTATTAAGTAAGTCGTAGGGATAATACTGTGTGTATTTTTTTATTTTTTGGCTTCTTGTCAGGGGCATAATAAAATTAACCTAAATAAAGTACTTAGTACAGTTCCTGGCACATAGTAGTCATTATTAATATAAATATCAAGAATATTATCTAACTAATAATTTCATTATACTTGATAAATACCAGTTAATGCTTTCTTAGAATTAAAATGATCATCTGCAAAATCTGTTCTCTAGAGGAAGGAACAATAAATATTTTTACATATTATTCATTTGTAGAAAGTGTCTCCTAGTGTGCCCATCTCCTAACTTCCTATTACTTAAGCAGCTATGTTCTGACAACCAGATAGCAAGACTGTCTCAAGTAATTACAAACCAAATTTTGCAGCTTTTAAAGTACAGAAAATCTGGTGTTTGTGACAGCTCTCTGGATGGCTCAGCCATCTTTAGGAAGTTCTAGGTTGAAGTTGGCTGTGATCTGATAGGGCAAGTTATCAAAAGTCTGACTTGAGGTCCTAGTGTGACTCTGGGTCTTGGTTAGATACTTTTTTAGAGAACAGTTTTTGCAGATGATCAGTTTAATTCTAAGAAAGCATTAATTGGTATTTATCAAGTATAATGAAATAATTATTTAGATCTTCATTTTCCTTTTAAAGTAGTAATGTAGATTGAAAAGTCATAACTTAACGAACTAGTAATATTCACTAATAAACATTACTGAAATCAACATATAACTCTCAAGCTATATTGATTAATTACTTCTTAGAATCAATAAATTATAAAAGTCAAGTACTTAAAAGTATTAAAAATGTTTAAATAGTATTTCTAAATGTCCTCATAAATTCATCTCAAACAACATAAATTTATTTTGCAAACTAACATGGTTCATACAGACCCCACTTTTCTTGAAAAACAATCTAAGGGTTAACTTCTAATATGTGGCATTAACTTAGTAGACTTCCATTTTTTTAAACAGTTGCTACTCAGGAGATGCTGGACTGCATACAGTAGCACTCCCAGCCTGTCTGCTCATGTCTGCTCATAGTCCCAACCCCATCAAATCCCTAAGCCCGCTTCAATCAGAGTAGCACCACTTTTGTTTTAAGTATTTTTATAGAAGAATGTATTTGGAAAAAAAAACAAAAACATTCAACTATTAAAAACAATAAACAAACAAAAAGAAAAACTAAAAATGACTTGACAATGAGGGTTGAGCAAACTACATATATCTTAAAAGATAACTTACCCACACGCTCTCTGAGTGCCTCATTTTCATCAAGGAAATCATTGATCTTCATCTCAAGTTTATTGATTTCTTTTGTCAATGCTTCAATCTCTCGATCTCTTATTTTAATTTGGTTTTTACAATTCTTTATTTCAATAACAGCATCTTCTAAACCATATACTCCCTAAAAAAAAAATACTCAATCTAATTTAAATATAACATGGTTTATGTGAATAAATTATCAAATTCATGAATTTATTTTCTTATTAAGTGTGAGGGGATGTGCACATACACTTAAGATTTACATCTCTAAACTATGTTCTTTATTGTGCTTTTAAGAAACAAACCGGTAACAACACTGATGGAAAATGGAACAGTTGCAACTCCCCAATATAGCACCCTCATGGCAAAGTGACTCAGAATATTACATGTAAAATACTTCATGAAACATAGAAAATAGTGAGGGTGAATCAGCGATACCATTAGAAGATGTATGTTATTAGTTGCCTGACTTAGTGGTAATCAGATTTAAAAATATAAAAAGTACAAAGTAAGCCTGTGTTGGCATGGTAGGTGACAGAACTGTCCCTGTTCTAACTTTTATCAAATTAACCAATGGTGTCACATCTAATTGGTGGCACAATGACAGATTACAGAGAATCTAATCCTGCTGTCTCACCAAAGCTGATTACCTGGGCTAATGGTTTGAAAACAATTCTCCTGCCAAAAAGTAAATGCTACTCAAAAGTTTGAATACTTTAGCATAAATCAATTAGGATAACCTTTTTGATAAGATACTTCTGGGATGGTTTTAAACTGTATGCAGTAATATCATAGAACAGTCTAACTGTGAGTGGCAAGAATAATTCTAAACTCCTTAACTGACAAGATAAAAATACATACCGATTCATAATCTTTTAATCGCTTCAGAGTCTCAACTAGTTCTTTATCCTTTTCCCTAGCATCAGCCTCAGCCAGTTCAGCTGTTCTCTCAGCCTCTTTAGTCTTCTCTTCTAAAATCTGAATCTTAGATTGAATTTTCATATAATGAGTCTGTTGAGAAAGTGTTGAAGTTCCTACAGAGTAAAAATAAAAATCATAAATGAATTAAATTGACTCCTTATTCCTTTAAATCACTAGTTCCAATACGGGGAGCAGGAAAAGTGGTAATATCATTTAAAATGTCATTTTAATATTATCATTTCATATTTGTAAAATAAAGTTATGATTTGTTTTTATCAATAAAACAAACTAAAAAAGTAAAGTTCAATAAAATCTTCTTAGCTGAAGGGGTGAGGATTATAAAAGATGGCAAAGCACTGCTTTACAAGGAACGATCATTGTGTCAAAGACTGCTAGCTGTATGTTCCTAATATTCAACCTACTGTTTGTCCACTGTAATAGAACTATGGATTTTTAGCTGGACACACGGCCACTTGAAATAAACACTAAATGTCCATTTATACTCCAGCTCCTATGTGTGGTCACATGGCTAATGGGATATAAACAGAAAGGCCATGTACATATGTCAAGATACGTTTTTAAAAGAGGGAAGTGAATCTTTCTTTTCTCCTTCCTCCCTCCTGCCAGCTGGAATAGGAATATTGAGGCTGGAACTCAGTCTTCTTAGAACATGAGAGGGAAACCACATGTTGAGATGGGCAGAGTAACAAGATACAGGGGGCATGATACCTGATATCTGTGCAGCTCTCACAGTAACCCTTAACTAGTTGCATCAACTTTGTTTATATCACAGAAAAATACATTTTTTATCCTGTTTAAACCATGTTACATTTGATTTTCTGTCACCTGCAGCTAAACTTAATCCTAACTAATAGCTAAAATAAAAATCCCTACTTGTATTATCTTACCAAACTGTTGCTCGACTAAAATACAGTATTTCTATCATTCTAAAATTTACTGACACAAACCATTCTGATATTCACCCATAATAAGCATCTACTGATTTATAGGGCATATATTTATGTACAGGCATTCACTAATGTGGGAGATCACATGTGTATGAGAAACGAGCCCTGCTCTCTGGAGAGAATGTGACAGAGGCTGCGCTGTCCCCAGTATCGATTCTCCCTCTCTTCCACATGACCGTCCCGGTATTTACCTGCTTATCCTTCGGTATGTGCCCTGTGCCTCTTGCCCCCTCTGCCTCCATCTTGCTGTTTGGGGTGTGGATGTGAAGGTAAAGCTCCATTTAGGATGAGGCAGACGAAGGCAACACCCTTCTAGTGTAATTCAAATTAGAATTTCCTAATTCCAGACCACTGCACAAGTGAGAATAAATTTCTATCTCGATTTTGCCAGCATTTTTCAGATGTTTCTGATAGCTAAACCTAATCCTAGCCAATGAAGGGAGAACATCATTAGCTGTCATATTTACAAGTTAAATTCAAGATAAAGAGTACAGTCCAGTACACACACCTTCTGTGACTATGGACTGACAGAGGTGTCATTAGATAAGACCTCTTCCTTATTGGATAGCAGAGACCAACCACCATTTTTTCTCCTGGTGACTAGGATATGCAAAACCCATAACATCAATCCTCTTTTTTGAGTTGTTTAAGCTGTCAAAGCATAATTCTAATACATAATATGTGAGCCTTGATGCTGTTCAACAATCACACTGCATTTCCCCAGTCTGTTCATTCTTCCAGATGACCACTTGACATTTTCTCTTTCTATTCTCTTCTAAAACGTCTGATCCATCTTCCCTTATCCTCACTTTCAGCTGAGAACCTTGCTTCCTGTTCACTGAGAAGCCAGAAGCAATCAGCAGAGTTCTGCAGGCTCTCACCATCAGGATGTCTGCCCAGCCACCCGCACCTGTTACCATGGATGAACTCCTTGCTCCTAAGGCTGACTATCACATGGGGACACCAGATTACCATCCCACTGCCTTCCGGACATTGCTCCACAAGTTCTCACGCCCCTGCTTCATCAATTCATCAGCTGGTTCTTCTTTAATGGATCTTTCCTATTAACCTAAAAACATGATTATTTCTTCCATTTTAAAAAGGAAAATACTTTCTTCACCCTTCTTCACACTCATACAACCACTCTATTTTTCTCCATTTCTTCATAGAAATAGTCCTCAAGATTCTCTATTGGGTTGTCGGAAAAGTCATGACGTATTTTGTCTATGTTTTTAAAAGGTCATTTATTTATATAAAGAACAAAGATCAATTAATGATATATTGCCCGTTTTGTTTGGTAACCTTTTGCCATCTTTCAGTGAGCTTCATAATTCCTTGTTCATTGAAGGACCTATCTTTATTCACGGAAAACTGAACAAGGTGCTGATTTACAGCCTCATCTGAATTGAACTTTATACCATGTAAGGAGTTTTGAAGCGAGCGAAACAAGTGGAAGTCTGATGGCGCAGGGTCAGGCGAGTATGGTGGGTGTGGCAACACATCCCATCCAAGCTCCAATAATTTTTGACGGGTGATTAAACTTGTGTATGGGCTCACGTTGTTGCGATGGAACACAACTCCTTTACAATTAACAAGCTCTGGACGTTTCTGGATGATGGATTGATTCAAACTGTCCAACTGCTGACAGTACACAGTTGAATTGATTGTTTGGTTCCTTGGTAGAAGCTCGAAAGACACAACACCTTTAAAATCCCACCACACTGAGAGCATAACCTTCCTCTGATGAATGTCTGCTTTCGAAGCAGTTTGAGGCGAATCATCATGTCTGGACCAAGACCGTTTGCGCACCACATTGTTGTAAACAATCCACTTCTCATCACGTTATCAGTCGCTTCTAAAAAGGATCGTTTTCCTCACATTTAATTTTACAGATGTTTATATGCGCCATCAAATGAACTTCTTTGAGTTCATGTGGAACCCAAATATCCAGCTTGCTTACATATCCCAGCTTCTTCAGGTGGTCGTGAACGCTTGAATGATAGATGTTCAATGTTGCTACAATCTCTCGTGTCGTGTAACGTGGGTTTGACTCGATCAATGCCTTTATTTTGTCATCATCAGCCTCAGTGGGCCTCCCTGACCGAGAAGGGTCGTTGAGATCAAAGTCACTAGCACAGAATTTCGTGAACCATCATTGGCACTGACGTTCTTGTAGAGCATTGTCACTGTAAACTTATGCAACTTTTCACAAGCTTGACGTGTGTTCTTCCTTTTATGGAAGTAAAACAGTAAAATATGGCAAAAATGCAGTTTGGTCTTCCATCTTCAACTTGTTGTAAAATCTCCAAAACTTAATCAAATCACTCAATTTTTTTTTTAGAATGAAGCTAGAACTGTCAGCTGTCAAATGACATAGCAATAACATAGATGCAAATGACTTTAGTACTTCCAAAAATGAACTAGTGCCATCTGTTGCAAACATGCGTCATGACTTTTCCGACAACCCAATATATTTGTTCTATTTCATCTTGAACCATTTTCTCTTGAACCAAAAATGACCACGCTGAATCCAATGGTCAAATGATTTTCAGTGCTCATATTCTCTTGTCAGCAGCAATGAATACAGCTCTGACCACGATTGCTTATTCTCTTCCTTGATTACATTCCTTATGTGGTTTTCAGGACTCTGTACGTTCCTGGTTTTCCTCCAATCCCTCTGGCCATTCCTTTTCAATCTCCTTTGGGTGTTCCTTTTCATGTCAGCCTCTAAAGTAAAAGTATGATGGGGCTCAGTCTTTAGATATTTTTCTTCTTACCCAACATTTTCTCCCTTGATGATCTCAGCCAGCCTCATTATTTCAATTATCATTTTTATACACATAGCCTAGATTGTTCTTCTGAAGCTCAGACTTTTATATGCAAGTACTTAACACTTTCGCTCAGATATATAATAAGCATCTTAAACTTAGCATGTCCTATTGAATTAAGTACCTGATCATCTCTAAACCTTATCTTTTCACAGCCTTCCTCAGTGTTCAGACTAAAAGTCCTAATAACTCTTTCTCTCACATCCTACAGCTGATCTGTCAGCAAATTCCATTTCTATCACCTTCAAAATACATCCGGAACTGACTACATCTAATAACTACAAAGCTACTATCCTGCGGTAAGCTACCATCACTTCTCACTAGATGTTATTATTATCATTATTAATGTGAGTGCAATAGTCTTATAACAGGTGTCCCCACTTTTGTCCTTACCACTCTGATACTCATACAGCAGACACAGTCTAAGTCAAATTATATCACTCCAGTCTTCAGAAACTTTCTTTGGTGCCCTTTCTTACTTAAAAAAAGCTCAAGTCCTTACATTGAACTGTAAGGCCCCGTATGATATGGCCCCTGGTTACCTCTCTGACACATCACCTATTACTGCCCCACTTGCTCACTCTGCTCCAGCCATGAAAGCTTCTTTGTTGTTCCTCAAACATGCTTGATACACTCCTGCTTCAGTGCCTTTGCACCTGTCCCCACAGCTTGGGACGTCTGCAAGGCTTACTCCCTCACCTGCTTTAAGTCTTTGTTCAGATATCTCCTCAGTGAAGCTTTTGCTTCATTACCTCAATTACAACCACACCACCAACCACCACCACCATTATTTCACTTACACTTACAAAAATCCACACAGATTCACTCGCTGGTTTCCATTTGTGCCTTATTTTTTTTTTATCTTCAACAATTGTAATAAATATATCATAAATCTATTATGAATAGATTGTATTAACATGCTCTCAAATAACTACAGTATGGAGTGCTGTGAAAATATAAAACCACTGATGTTTAAGGGCTTATATTCAGAGGATTAGATGTGTTAGGCAAGGTATTATGACCCAGGGTAGGGAGAATATGATAAGATATTAAGTTGGGTGAGATTAATTCAAATGTTGACAAGTCGAATTACTTCTGAAAACTATCTGCAATTCTGCTACATTGATCAAAATTTTATTCTCTTCCATTCTATGTTAATTATGAAAAGGGGGTTAAATAAATATATTCAATTATTTCACCATTTTTTAAATTCTTTCATACAACCAATCTGGTAATAGAGATTAATATAATTTTCATTAGAGAAAAATTATAGAAAATATCCCCATCATTTACAAATTTAAACACTAGTAACACATATAAAGTAGTTAATAATATTCTATACATTTTTAAAAAAATATAAAATTCAAATAGAAAAAAATAAATAATAAATCTATTGACATGACATGATTTTTTTAACACAAATATTTTAAAAATGTAATAGTATATAAACTAACTATATACTTACAAAATATTTAATTACCTTTGTTTCTTTGGAGCTCATTTTTCAAATCTTCAATAACAAAAGTATTTTTTTCCATTTCTTTTGTATACTGTTCTACTTGTTCAGTGAGCATCTTAATTTGACTATCTCGTTCTTGTATACCCTATAAAATATTTTTGAATATTATATATATTATCTCTTCATGAATACTAACATATATTTTTAAAGTAAAAAAAAAAGGATAGGTCTTACTTTTTTTTAACAAGACTATAGAACGTATTTTTTTGTGGGTCAAAACTATGCCTTTTACTATTTTGTATACCTCAACTGCACTACATGTTAGGTATACTGCTGTCACTCTAATACTTAAAGATGATATAATGGCTAACACTCAGGAATTCTACAACTCTCTAACATTAGTGGCTCCTTAGGACTCCTTTTATATTACTTTTCTCATCATCCATCCAATTACATCTTTTTAGCATTTTGTATGTGTGTTTTGCCCTGTGCTTTCTCTCTTATTCCACTTAGCTTTTATTAACCATGCAGTACCTCATTCAAAAATAACTGTCCCTTGAAATTGTTTTTATTCACCAAATACATCCCAAATACTTTCTTTTGGACTATGAGTACAGAGCACAGATAATGAAAATGTAATTTCTCTCTATATGAACATAGTTGCACTAAAAATGAAATCCTTATGTAGTGCAAATTATCCCAATCTAAACAATGAATGCATTCTCTGCATCAACATAGAAAAATACATAAAATAATTCTGTTCCTAACTTGAAATTTAATTCTAATTTTTTCATGGGACTATATGGTGTAAGAAACTTCAAAAGACTTGATTACATATCTAATAGTGCAAGCTACTACATTAAAAACAGGTGATATAATAAGACATAGTTCAAAGTTTCATTGCCAAATGTAATAAACTGGTTGATAAACTGAATTTTGAGAAAGTTTTACCTGTTGTAGAGCCATAACATTACTTTTATCAGCATCAAGCTGGGCATTTTTCAGTTTCTCCCTCAGGTTATGTAGCATTTGCTGATACTCAATAATTTCATCATCTTTAGAAGATAAAATTAACTAGAAATAAACAAAATGGGATCTGTTACATAAGAAGAAAATTAATAAACCATTCCTCATTTACAATAAATACTTTTATACCATTGGGGACTTCAAGAAAATATAGGAAAGAAAATTCTTTGAAGTGAGAAAGCATCAGCAACTACAGAAATAATCACTGTTCCTTTTATATGCACAACCTAAAGTTCAAATAAAGGGGATTCAAAAATACACACTGTAATTTTTGCTTTTTTAGAATTTCAATCTTTAAACAATCTCAAGCTTTCAAAACCCATCCCTAAAGCAAGAAGGGCTGGCCGAGTGGTGTGTTGGTTAGGAGTTGACTTGGGACACCAGCTCTGAGCAGCAGGGCCCCGGCTCAGATCCCACATTAGGGCCAGTGACGCTGCACCCTCTACAGCTAAGATGGTGAACAACTGCTTGACCTGGAGTGGAGCTGAGCTGCTGTGAGTCGCCGGTGACGGCGTAGGCTGTAGTGGAGCTGCAGTGGGCTGCCGTGAGCTACCATGAGTGGCCGGCAGCCGGCATGAGCTGCCAAGAACTACCATGAGCAGCCGTCCAGTGGCCTGCGACTGATCTGCCTCACCCGGAAAGAGCACAATGATAATACCAACATGGGCCAGTGAAGCAACGTCCTCCACAACTAGACTGAAGAACAAAAGGACAGCAACTTGTCTGTTCCCCTTCCCTGATTCCCCAACGCTGTTCCCCTCCTCCAATTCCCCAATAAAATCTTTAAAAAACAAAAAAAAAGATATAAATACCTCCATGTAACTGCCAAACTTTTGTACAAGTAATTTTTATAAAGAAAACATTAAGATGCCACCGATAAACATAAAATATCTTGACTGAATGAAAGGTATCTTGTAGTATTGTATAAAAGGAGAGGCAATGAGCTCTGCCCTTAACAAGGATGAAAGAGGCCCTAGGGCCTGACAACATGCATATGGTTAAGGCATTGCTACCTACTTCCTGACATCTAACCATCGTTTTTTAATTTTTTATTGCATATTTGAAAATAGCTAGCAGAGTAGATCTTGGAAGTTCCCATCACAAGAAAACAGAATTGTAACTATGTATAGTGATGGATGTAACTGGACTTATTGTGGTGATGATCATTTTGCTACATATACAAATATCAAATCATTACATTGTACACCTGAAACTAAAATAATGTTATAGCAATTATACCTCAATTTAGGAAAAAAGGAAAGGTATCTTGTGTCCTTCCCTAGAGCTAAATGTTAACATCAACCTATAAATTAATTTATAAATTTAATACATATCCAATAACACAAATATTTTAGAAACTATTTCTTCAACTTGTATTAAAAACACATTCATAAGGAAAAGTCTAAAAATAGAAAAATAATGAAAACAGCTTTCGCAAATATTTAAACATAACAATAATTAAAACAAGTGTGCATGGTTAGAAAATAGATTAATCAATATAAAAGATTAATCTTTTCCTAACTTGAAACTTCATTTTAATTATTTCATGGAACTGACTGGATGGTGTAAGAAACTTCAAAAGACTTGATTATATATCAAGTAGTGCAAGCCAGAACATTATAATGTTCTGTAATATAATAAGCGTAATATAATAAGATATAGTTCAATGTTTGCCCTAAAATAAATTCTAATTCAACAAGAGTTTTGTATGTAATAAAAATGGAACTGTATTTCAGTAGGAGAATGATAAACTATTCAATTGGACAGCAGACTAACTTATAGTGCACCCATGTCTCACTTTTTACACCAAAATGAATTATGTATGCTTCAAAGATCTAAATGTAAAAAATGAAACTATAAGATACTGGAAGAAAATATGACAAAATAATGTTCTAATCAGAACCCTTTCTAATTATGATACATAGACAGAAGCCATAAAAATATAATAAATTTAACTACACAACATATATATATATATATATATATATATATATATATATATATATGAATACTTCATAGCAAAAAATACCAGAAAGCACACAAGTGACAAACTGGAAGAATATATTTGTAGTATATATCACAATTATATTTGTAGCAATTTATTCTACAGATATACATTTTCAAAATAAACATGCAAAGATATTCATTAAAACACTGTTTCCAGTAGCAAAACTGGAAACCTCCTACATGTCACACAATAGGGAACCAACTAAATACTGTATCTATAAAGAAAAAGTACACAGCCATTAGAAAGAACAATACAATATGATATGCACTGATATAAAACAATGCTTTAAAAAAAGATATTAAGTAAAAACAAAGTGCAGCAAAATACATCTGCTACCATTTCTCTCCCCAAAATGAAATATGGTAAACCAACTTTTTTCCCAAGGATTAGTAAACTAGAGCTTGCAAGTCAAACATGGCCTGCTGCCTCTTTTTGTAAAGATTTATTGGAAAAGGGCCTTGCTCATTCATTTATGTATTGTCTATGCTGTGATAGCAGAGGTGAGCACTTATACTAGAGACCAGATGGTCTTTTAGTTTATTGATCTCTTATTGGGGAATTTGGGGAGGGGGACAGCATTAGGGAATTCAGGAAGGGGAATAGACAAGTTGCGGTCCTTTTGTTCTTCAGTCTATTTGTGGAGGACGTCGCTCCACTGGACCATGTTGGTATTGTCATTGCGCTGTTCCCGGCTGAGGCAGATTGGTCGCCGGCCACTGGACAGCCGCTCATGGCAGCTCACGACAGCTGCCGGTCACTCACGGTAGCTTACGGGAGCCCACTGCAGCTCCACTGCAGCCTACGCTGTCGCCAGCGACTCATGGCAGCCCAGCTCCAGATCGAGCTGTTGTTCACCATCTTAGCTGTAGAGGGCGCAGCGTCACTGGTCCTAATGTGGGTTCTGAACCCGGGACCTGCTGCTCAGAACTGGCATCCAAAGCCAACTCCTAACCAATGCAACAGATGGCCTGCCCAGTGATAGCTTTTATAATTACAATCATTTATACAGAATCATTTCAGACTTTTTTCAAAATCAGAATCCTAGCTTCTGATATGATAGGCTGAGGAATCTGGCTGGGGTTGGAGAGTGGTGAGGAGAAAGAGACTTTTGAAAAGACATGTCAGCTAATCCTGGAAGATCCCTTTCCTAAGTCTTATTCCCACTAAATGCCAATAGCTTGAGTAATCTGACATGGAAGGAGAGTCAGAAAAACTGACTCGAAACTAAAATTTAACCTGGAACTAATGTATACAAGGTAACTATGATTTATGTAAAAAAAGAATTTTTTATTTAGAGTTATCTATTTTAGATGATAAACATATTATATTGTAGACTTAGATTTCTATCAAAAATTTTAGTTTCAAGTTTAACTCATTGATGTAAAAGAGCTCATTCAATAACAAGCTAAACCCTAGGCATGACAGTTCTTAGAGTTACTTAAGATACTTTTTTAAATGCCTAATAAAAATGTCATTAACTATTATAAGGTCTTTAAAGAAAACTAAAGACTAGGGCTGGCTGAGTGGCATGTTGGTTAAGAGCTGGCTTGGGACACCAGCTCTGAGCAGCAGAACCCTGGTTCGGATCCCACATGAGGGCCAGTGACACTGCCCTCCACAGCTAAGATGGTGAACAACAGCTCAACCTGGAGCTGGGCTGTCGTGAGTCGCTGGCAATGGCGTAAGCTGCAGTGAAGCTGCAGTGGGCTGCCATAAGCTACTGTGAGTGGCTGGCAGCCAGCGTAAGCGGCCGGCAGCTGACGTGAGCGGCCGTCTAGAGGCCAGCGACCAATCTGCCTCGCCTGGGAAGAGCGCAATGATAATACCAAAATGGGCCAGTGAAGCAGCGTCCTCCACAACTAGACTGAAAAACAAAAGGACAGCAACTTGTCTGTTCTCCTTCCCTGATTCCCCAGCACTGTTGCCCTCTCCCAATTCCCCAATAAAATCTTTAAAAAAAACAAAACTAAAGACTAAAAAATTGAAATTTAAACTACAAATGAAAATGCCATTGTATCAATTGAAAAGAAGCACCTTCCATTCTTCAACTTTTGCATTGACAGCTACCATGACTGGATCATCTTCTTCGTTTTTTGCTTTCAGAATATCTGTAAGCTCCTGAACCTGAAAGGCAACAATTATTTCAAGAAATGCTATAAATCATTGTGATACACACACACATTATTTATGAACATTTACACATACATTACACATACATTAATCTGCACATCATATACATACATACATATATACTACAAATGCATATTCATTGTTGGAGCAGTGCTATAGTTAGAGTTGACATTTAATGGTTTCTGCATCTTTACAGTTGTATATTTACTTTTCATTACTAGAGAATTATATTTGCAGCATTATTATACTTTCTTAAATAAGTTTAACCCCATGTAAGTAGTGAACAATGTACTGGTTTCTTCGATATTCACAGTATGTTTAGTTTATGGTGTAAAATTAAACTTCATGGTCCACATAACTTCTAAGAGTATTTAGTAGAAAACTTCCCATAATTACTACCTTTGCAGGACTGTTATCTACACCTTCATTCAGGTATCACCTATGTGCTCTACATGGCAAGAATTATGAGGTATGTGTAAAGAGATTAGAGAAACACATATGAACAAATGTATCAACCCAGCAACATAATATAGTATACAATGACATATTATAGCATAAGACAAAAATTCATATCCTAGAAAGTTAAAATATTATCTAGTTTCAAATAGAGTAATGAGATAATATGAAGTCTGCACAAATAAGTTAGTCCAACAGGAATACTTACTTGAAGCCGATAATGATCATTTTCTTTTTTTAATTGGTCCATTATATTATCTGTCTGATGCACAATTGCTTTCATCCTATTATATTCATCAGTCATTTTTTCCATTTCCTGGACAGACTCTTCTAGATTTTTTCTCATTTCTTGATTCTGAACTTCAATTTTCTCATTAGCTTCTGTTAAAGTCTAAGAAAGTTAAAGACACTTTAATGGTTCAAAACAATTTAAGAAACTGAAATTTAAACTAAATTAAAATTAAATGGAGAGAGGCTTCTGGCCAAGATGGTGGAGTAAGTAAACACTGTCTTTGCTTGCTTCCATGACCACATCAAAATTACAACTAAACTACAGAACTATCAGTGAGAACCACCTGAAGTCTAGCTGAGCAGAAGTCCTATAACGAAGGATATACAGAGACTGGAAGGAAGGGCAGAGACACAGAACTGGCTGGTCCCATGCCCACATGTGGTGGTTAAAAACTGGGGAGGATAACTCAGCTACAGAGGTTCCCCTTGAGTGACGGGGCCCAGCCCCACACCAAGGGTTTCAGTGCCAGAAAGAGAAGTCCCCATAATATCTGGCTGTGACAACCAGTGGAGATGGTGGCTGTTATACAGGGGGCTGCTAGAGTCCCAGGTGTTACTCTTAAGGGGCCTGCACACAAATTTACTCACTGACAAACTCACTCTGAGCTCCAGTGCTTGAGCAGCAGCTCGAAAGATGCCAGGGACATACAAGGAGGAACTGAATTGGCTGGTTTCAGAGCGAGGGCTGGAGGAGCACCTTTCTCCCAGATAGAAGTACTGGCAGAAGCCATTGTTCCTTTGTTGAACCCTCCCACCACCAAGCCTGCACTCACAGGTGAAGGTGGGTGGGTACCATATCTGAGTCTCCATCACCCTATCTAACACCATTCGCCCTGCCCTGGTGATCCCTGAGACCTGGCCCCATCCAACTTGCTGGAACACCCAAGTCACTTCTAATGGCTTTTCCATGCAAATGGCTTGTCTTAGCTCATGCTGCAGACTTTCCTAAAAATCTCTCAAAGGTTCACAAATCCCAAACAATCAACATCTCTAACCTCAGCATGCTTCATGCTTCTTGCTAAGCAACCCAAAGCCTGGGAGTAGTGTCATCAGGCCTCAGTTTGCAGCTTAGCCTCTCCCAGGAACTGCCAAGCTCAGCACAAGTGGCACCATGTACAGATCACTTTGTAGCTCATACCAAGCAACTCTGGGCAGGGCACAGGCAGCAGCTGACCTTAGCTTACACCAGAGCCCCTCCCAACAGGCTCCAGAACCAGCAAAACAGGTGAGGAATTCAGACCACACTAGAATACCACCCAATCACCTCCACAAATGACACACCCAAAGGGTAGACTAGCCACCTGCCTAATTTTGCTCCACGGGATCAACCCCTGTGCAACAGCTCCTCTACTGTAGTCACAGCCAGTCCTCATAACCAATCAGCCTAATGGTCAGTCCCTCCCACTGACATGCCAACAGCAACCAATGTTCAACTACAACAGGAGGGCACATATAACCCACACAAGGGACACCCCTGGAGCACCTGGCTCAGGTGACTAGGGAGACTGAGCCCCTGGGCCCCACAGGACCCCTACTACATAAGGCCACAGTACTAAGACCAGGAGACACAGCACCTTTACCTAATACATAGAAACAAACACAGAGAAGCAGCCAAAATGGGGAGACAAAGACATGTGTCCCAAATAAAAGAACAAAACAAAGCTCCAGAGAAAGAACTAAACAAAATAGAGACAAGCAATCTACAGATGCAGAGTTCGAAACCCTGATTATAAGGATGCTCAATGATCTCAGGAAGAACTTCAGTAAAGAGATAGGAAACATAAGAAATAACCAGTCAGAAATGAAGAATAACTGAAACAAAGAATATATTAGAGGGAATCAACCATAGATCAAATGAAGCAGAGGGTAGAATCAGTAATTTAGAAGATTAGGTAGCAGAAAACAATCAGAACAGCAAAAGGAAAAAGAAAAAAGAATCCAAAAAACTGAGAATTTAAGGGGCCTCTGGGACAACATCATACATATCAGCATTCGCATCATAGGGGTACCAGAAGGAGAAGAGAGAGACAGCAAGGAACTGAAAACCTATTTGAAGAAATAATGATGGAAAACTTTCCTAACCTGGCGAAGTAAATAGACATACAAGCCTAGGAAGTGCAGAGAGTCCCCAACAAGATGAACCCAAAGAGGCCCACATCAAGACACATCATAAATAAAATGCCAAATATTAAATACAGAGAAAGAATCTTAAAAGCAGTAAGAGAAAATCAGTTAGTTACCTACAAGGCAGCTCCCATGAGGGTGTCAGCTGATTTCTCAACAGACCCTTCACAGGCCAGAAGGGATTCACATGAAATATTCAAAGTGATGAAAAGCAAGGACCTACAACCAAGGATACTGTAACCAACAAAGCTATCATTTAAAATTGAGGACAGATAAAGAGTTTCACAGACAAGAAAAAACTAAAGGAGTTCATTATCACCAAACCAGTATTGCAAGAAATGTTAACAGGACTTCTTTAAGAAAAAGAAGAAATATATATATATATATATATATATATATATATATATATATATATATATATATATATATATATATATATAAAAAACATATATAATATATATTATATATATGTAANATATATATATATATATATATATATATATATATATATATATGAATACTTCATAGCAAAAAATACCAGAAAGCACACAAGTGACAAACTGGAAGAATATATTTGTAGTATATATCACAATTATATTTGTAGCAATTTATTCTACAGATATACATTTTCAAAATAAACATGCAAAGATATTCATTAAAACACTGTTTCCAGTAGCAAAACTGGAAACCTCCTACATGTCACACAATAGGGAACCAACTAAATACTGTATCTATAAAGAAAAAGTACACAGCCATTAGAAAGAACAATACAATATGATATGCACTGATATAAAACAATGCTTTAAAAAAAGATATTAAGTAAAAACAAAGTGCAGCAAAATACATCTGCTACCATTTCTCTCCCCAAAATGAAATATGGTAAACCAACTTTTTTCCCAAGGATTAGTAAACTAGAGCTTGCAAGTCAAACATGGCCTGCTGCCTCTTTTTGTAAAGATTTATTGGAAAAGGGCCTTGCTCATTCATTTATGTATTGTCTATGCTGTGATAGCAGAGGTGAGCACTTATACTAGAGACCAGATGGTCTTTTAGTTTATTGATCTCTTATTGGGGAATTTGGGGAGGGGGACAGCATTAGGGAATTCAGGAAGGGGAATAGACAAGTTGCGGTCCTTTTGTTCTTCAGTCTATTTGTGGAGGACGTCGCTCCACTGGACCATGTTGGTATTGTCATTGCGCTGTTCCCGGCTGAGGCAGATTGGTCGCCGGCCACTGGACAGCCGCTCATGGCAGCTCACGACAGCTGCCGGTCACTCACGGTAGCTTACGGGAGCCCACTGCAGCTCCACTGCAGCCTACGCTGTCGCCAGCGACTCATGGCAGCCCAGCTCCAGATCGAGCTGTTGTTCACCATCTTAGCTGTAGAGGGCGCAGCGTCACTGGTCCTAATGTGGGTTCTGAACCCGGGACCTGCTGCTCAGAACTGGCATCCAAAGCCAACTCCTAACCAATGCAACAGATGGCCTGCCCAGTGATAGCTTTTATAATTACAATCATTTATACAGAATCATTTCAGACTTTTTTCAAAATCAGAATCCTAGCTTCTGATATGATAGGCTGAGGAATCTGGCTGGGGTTGGAGAGTGGTGAGGAGAAAGAGACTTTTGAAAAGACATGTCAGCTAATCCTGGAAGATCCCTTTCCTAAGTCTTATTCCCACTAAATGCCAATAGCTTGAGTAATCTGACATGGAAGGAGAGTCAGAAAAACTGACTCGAAACTAAAATTTAACCTGGAACTAATGTATACAAGGTAACTATGATTTATGTAAAAAAAGAATTTTTTATTTAGAGTTATCTATTTTAGATGATAAACATATTATATTGTAGACTTAGATTTCTATCAAAAATTTTAGTTTCAAGTTTAACTCATTGATGTAAAAGAGCTCATTCAATAACAAGCTAAACCCTAGGCATGACAGTTCTTAGAGTTACTTAAGATACTTTTTTAAATGCCTAATAAAAATGTCATTAACTATTATAAGGTCTTTAAAGAAAACTAAAGACTAGGGCTGGCTGAGTGGCATGTTGGTTAAGAGCTGGCTTGGGACACCAGCTCTGAGCAGCAGAACCCTGGTTCGGATCCCACATGAGGGCCAGTGACACTGCCCTCCACAGCTAAGATGGTGAACAACAGCTCAACCTGGAGCTGGGCTGTCGTGAGTCGCTGGCAATGGCGTAAGCTGCAGTGAAGCTGCAGTGGGCTGCCATAAGCTACTGTGAGTGGCTGGCAGCCAGCGTAAGCGGCCGGCAGCTGACGTGAGCGGCCGTCTAGAGGCCAGCGACCAATCTGCCTCGCCTGGGAAGAGCGCAATGATAATACCAAAATGGGCCAGTGAAGCAGCGTCCTCCACAACTAGACTGAAAAACAAAAGGACAGCAACTTGTCTGTTCTCCTTCCCTGATTCCCCAGCACTGTTGCCCTCTCCCAATTCCCCAATAAAATCTTTAAAAAAAACAAAACTAAAGACTAAAAAATTGAAATTTAAACTACAAATGAAAATGCCATTGTATCAATTGAAAAGAAGCACCTTCCATTCTTCAACTTTTGCATTGACAGCTACCATGACTGGATCATCTTCTTCGTTTTTTGCTTTCAGAATATCTGTAAGCTCCTGAACCTGAAAGGCAACAATTATTTCAAGAAATGCTATAAATCATTGTGATACACACACACATTATTTATGAACATTTACACATACATTACACATACATTAATCTGCACATCATATACATACATACATATATACTACAAATGCATATTCATTGTTGGAGCAGTGCTATAGTTAGAGTTGACATTTAATGGTTTCTGCATCTTTACAGTTGTATATTTACTTTTCATTACTAGAGAATTATATTTGCAGCATTATTATACTTTCTTAAATAAGTTTAACCCCATGTAAGTAGTGAACAATGTACTGGTTTCTTCGATATTCACAGTATGTTTAGTTTATGGTGTAAAATTAAACTTCATGGTCCACATAACTTCTAAGAGTATTTAGTAGAAAACTTCCCATAATTACTACCTTTGCAGGACTGTTATCTACACCTTCATTCAGGTATCACCTATGTGCTCTACATGGCAAGAATTATGAGGTATGTGTAAAGAGATTAGAGAAACACATATGAACAAATGTATCAACCCAGCAACATAATATAGTATACAATGACATATTATAGCATAAGACAAAAATTCATATCCTAGAAAGTTAAAATATTATCTAGTTTCAAATAGAGTAATGAGATAATATGAAGTCTGCACAAATAAGTTAGTCCAACAGGAATACTTACTTGAAGCCGATAATGATCATTTTCTTTTTTTAATTGGTCCATTATATTATCTGTCTGATGCACAATTGCTTTCATCCTATTATATTCATCAGTCATTTTTTCCATTTCCTGGACAGACTCTTCTAGATTTTTTCTCATTTCTTGATTCTGAACTTCAATTTTCTCATTAGCTTCTGTTAAAGTCTAAGAAAGTTAAAGACACTTTAATGGTTCAAAACAATTTAAGAAACTGAAATTTAAACTAAATTAAAATTAAATGGAGAGAGGCTTCTGGCCAAGATGGTGGAGTAAGTAAACACTGTCTTTGCTTGCTTCCATGACCACATCAAAATTACAACTAAACTACAGAACTATCAGTGAGAACCACCTGAAGTCTAGCTGAGCAGAAGTCCTATAACGAAGGATATACAGAGACTGGAAGGAAGGGCAGAGACACAGAACTGGCTGGTCCCATGCCCACATGTGGTGGTTAAAAACTGGGGAGGATAACTCAGCTACAGAGGTTCCCCTTGAGTGACGGGGCCCAGCCCCACACCAAGGGTTTCAGTGCCAGAAAGAGAAGTCCCCATAATATCTGGCTGTGACAACCAGTGGAGATGGTGGCTGTTATACAGGGGGCTGCTAGAGTCCCAGGTGTTACTCTTAAGGGGCCTGCACACAAATTTACTCACTGACAAACTCACTCTGAGCTCCAGTGCTTGAGCAGCAGCTCGAAAGATGCCAGGGACATACAAGGAGGAACTGAATTGGCTGGTTTCAGAGCGAGGGCTGGAGGAGCACCTTTCTCCCAGATAGAAGTACTGGCAGAAGCCATTGTTCCTTTGTTGAACCCTCCCACCACCAAGCCTGCACTCACAGGTGAAGGTGGGTGGGTACCATATCTGAGTCTCCATCACCCTATCTAACACCATTCGCCCTGCCCTGGTGATCCCTGAGACCTGGCCCCATCCAACTTGCTGGAACACCCAAGTCACTTCTAATGGCTTTTCCATGCAAATGGCTTGTCTTAGCTCATGCTGCAGACTTTCCTAAAAATCTCTCAAAGGTTCACAAATCCCAAACAATCAACATCTCTAACCTCAGCATGCTTCATGCTTCTTGCTAAGCAACCCAAAGCCTGGGAGTAGTGTCATCAGGCCTCAGTTTGCAGCTTAGCCTCTCCCAGGAACTGCCAAGCTCAGCACAAGTGGCACCATGTACAGATCACTTTGTAGCTCATACCAAGCAACTCTGGGCAGGGCACAGGCAGCAGCTGACCTTAGCTTACACCAGAGCCCCTCCCAACAGGCTCCAGAACCAGCAAAACAGGTGAGGAATTCAGACCACACTAGAATACCACCCAATCACCTCCACAAATGACACACCCAAAGGGTAGACTAGCCACCTGCCTAATTTTGCTCCACGGGATCAACCCCTGTGCAACAGCTCCTCTACTGTAGTCACAGCCAGTCCTCATAACCAATCAGCCTAATGGTCAGTCCCTCCCACTGACATGCCAACAGCAACCAATGTTCAACTACAACAGGAGGGCACATATAACCCACACAAGGGACACCCCTGGAGCACCTGGCTCAGGTGACTAGGGAGACTGAGCCCCTGGGCCCCACAGGACCCCTACTACATAAGGCCACAGTACTAAGACCAGGAGACACAGCACCTTTACCTAATACATAGAAACAAACACAGAGAAGCAGCCAAAATGGGGAGACAAAGACATGTGTCCCAAATAAAAGAACAAAACAAAGCTCCAGAGAAAGAACTAAACAAAATAGAGACAAGCAATCTACAGATGCAGAGTTCGAAACCCTGATTATAAGGATGCTCAATGATCTCAGGAAGAACTTCAGTAAAGAGATAGGAAACATAAGAAATAACCAGTCAGAAATGAAGAATAACTGAAACAAAGAATATATTAGAGGGAATCAACCATAGATCAAATGAAGCAGAGGGTAGAATCAGTAATTTAGAAGATTAGGTAGCAGAAAACAATCAGAACAGCAAAAGGAAAAAGAAAAAAGAATCCAAAAAACTGAGAATTTAAGGGGCCTCTGGGACAACATCATACATATCAGCATTCGCATCATAGGGGTACCAGAAGGAGAAGAGAGAGACAGCAAGGAACTGAAAACCTATTTGAAGAAATAATGATGGAAAACTTTCCTAACCTGGCGAAGTAAATAGACATACAAGCCTAGGAAGTGCAGAGAGTCCCCAACAAGATGAACCCAAAGAGGCCCACATCAAGACACATCATAAATAAAATGCCAAATATTAAATACAGAGAAAGAATCTTAAAAGCAGTAAGAGAAAATCAGTTAGTTACCTACAAGGCAGCTCCCATGAGGGTGTCAGCTGATTTCTCAACAGACCCTTCACAGGCCAGAAGGGATTCACATGAAATATTCAAAGTGATGAAAAGCAAGGACCTACAACCAAGGATACTGTAACCAACAAAGCTATCATTTAAAATTGAGGACAGATAAAGAGTTTCACAGACAAGAAAAAACTAAAGGAGTTCATTATCACCAAACCAGTATTGCAAGAAATGTTAACAGGACTTCTTTAAGAAAAAGAATATATATATATATATATATATATATATATATATATATATATATATATATATATATATATAATTATATATATTAAAAACATATATAATATATATTATATATATGTAATAAGTATATATACATATATGAATAATAAAATGGCAAAAACCACATAGCTATCAATTCCTTTCAATGCAAATGGATTAAATGCTCCAATCAAAGCTACAGGGTAGCTGAATGAATGTGGAAACAAAACCCTTACATATGTTGCCTACAAGAGATGCACTTCAGATCGAAAGACACATACAGACTAATAGTAAAGAGATGGAAGAAGATGTTCATGAAAACGAAAACAAACAAACAAACCAAAAAAACCTGGAGAAACAATACTTATACCAGACAAAAGAGACTTTAAAACAAAGGCTATAACAAGAGACAAAGAAGGACCCAGTAATCCCACTTCTGGGTATTTATCCGAAGAAACCCAAAACACTAATCCAAAAACACACATACATCCATGTTCATTGCAGTATTATTTTACAATAGCCAAGATATAGAAACAACCTAAGTGTCTATCAATAGATGAATGGATAAAGAAGAAGTGGTATATATTATATATATAATAGAATATTACTCAGCCATGAAAAAGAATAAAATCTTGCCATTTGCAACAACATGGATGAACTTAGAGGGTATTATTATGCTGAATGAAGTAAGTCAGACAGAGAAAGACTAATACCATATGATTTAACTTATATATGGAATTTAAAAAAAAACAAAATAAATGAACAAACAAAACAGAAACAAACTCACAGATAGAACATTTTGATGGTTTCCAGATGGGAGGGGGATGGGGAGGGTCAAAAAGGGGAAGGGATTAAGAAGTACAAATAGGTAGTTACGAAATAGTCATGGGGATGTAAAGTAAAGCATAGGGAATATAGTCAATAAGAGTAATAACTATGTATGGTGTCAGATCAGTACCAGATTTATCAGGATTATCACTTTGTAAATTATATAAAGGTGAATCACTATAATTTCATCTAACAGCAATATAATATTGTATGTCAACTGTAATTGAAAAAAATATTTTTTAAAAAAGAACAATAGAATTGAGTATTTAAAAAAAGAAAAATATTGACTGAATCATATCAGAAGCTATCCTTGTTACCAACCTTTCTCAACTGGAGTTTTGTGAGAGATTTAAGCTCAAATGTTCATGCATCTACAGTGATACTAGCTATGTATCCTTGGAAGAACTGAAAACACAGTCTCTCAGATAATTTTCTGTAGAGCTTAATTTTGTCATGGAACCCTGGTTGGAGCAAAACTATTTGTCATACCTATCTAAGTGTTTTCACCAAATCTTTAAGTAGGAGGGCCTGGTAATTAATATTATAATTCCATTGAATATGATTTGAGGTTACTTTTGCTAAAGTTACCTAATGAGAACTATACCTAATTTTCTACCCATTGTGTGGATTCAGTTATTCTTTCATTATATCCAGCTTCTCATACTGTATGTATTGCTATAACTATCAATTTTACTTTCTAAATTTCAGTCCAATTTATCAAATCCTCTATTTCTACTAACCTGTCTGAACTACCTCTAAATTTCATCTTAGTTAAAACCATATCCATCTAACTGGTCTCCCCTCATACACTCTTATACTCCTGAACCAGCTCATACTTGGCAGCAGTCAGTATTATTTTCAAAATTATTTCATGACACACACACACACCCAAAAACACCTTCAGTGACTTTCCGTTGCTAATCAAGATCCTTAACCTGGTCTACAAGATCCCAGGTTGTCTGGCTCCAAGCCACCCCAGCCTCAGCTTGCACCATTTGCTCCCTCATTCTCTGTGATTTGGGCATAATGCCACTGCCTCTTTTGATCAGAATAATAATGTACATGATTTAAAAAAAAAAAAATCAAACAATTCTGAAAAGCATATAAATGTAAAAACAACATTCCTCCCCATCCAAAAAGTAATTTATTTTAACTCAGCTACTATCTATGGTACGAATGGTCATATTTATAAATAATATGCGTATATGGCTACTTTTTAATTTATTCATTTTAAATATTATTTACTTATTTCCTTTTATGGTAGATGAGTATTTTGACTATTCCTCTACTATTCCCTCATCTGCTCCCATACTTCAAATACTGTTAATTGCTATTTTTTGTTAAACTATCAAACGAGGTTTATTATAATTATGTAAATGAAATCCACTGTAAAGCCAAAATTAATTAATAATTAAATGCAGTCATAAACATCTGATGGAGAAAATATAATTTTTATAGCTCTTTAGTATTAACAGTTGTTGAACAATTAAATCAAATTAAATACCAAGAAAACTGTACCTAAGTACCTTACTTGTTCTTAAACAACTCTCAAGATATGCATATAAAAAGAATGAATTTGAAGGATTTGTAACTTCAAAGATGCAATTATTTCATGTTTTACAAGCACACAACTGCAGATTTATACTAAAGAATTTAAATGTAGGGCTAAATACTACAATTGTTATAACGAAATAAAGTTTTATAAGAATGATTGCTTTGAACTGACTTCTATCCATTTTACCTGAATTTCATCCAGATATTGAACAAGTTCATAGTTTTTTTTAGACAATTGTGATCGGTAGTCACTGTCTTCTCCTCTTCTTGATAAAAGTGTTTCTTTTTGAGAATCTATTTGTTTCTGATAGTCAATAATATCTTGACGAAGCTGTTCATTCTGAAGGTAGAGCAACACAATATTCTATTAAGAAACTATCCAGAAAAATAAAATTTCATCATCTAAATAGTGATTTCAAAACATATCTTTATAATCCTAAGGTTTCACCGCCCTTAAAGCCTCACCTTTTTCTTTAGACGTTTGTTCTCCACAAAAGGACAGGAAAAAGTGTCATAAGAAATGAGAAAGGCAATATACAATTAAAAATAATTAGAAATTAAAGAAAACAGAGAAATTCCAAGAGAATGAGATATTATTTTAGATAACCAAAGAAAACAAGAATATTAATTACCAACAAAAATAAAGAACATCATGATTATGTTAAAAAGATAAAAACTCATATCAGGATAAACAATGTACAAACATTATTTGGCTCAGAAGAACCAAATAATAATTAGAACTGACAAGATTTCACAAGAAACAAAAATTTTAAAAGAAAGCTGGATAAAAAGAAGAGAAATAAGATAGAAAAACAGTCATATATTCTATTAGCAAACGTGTAAAGAATAGCTTATAAAACAGAAAGCAAGATTTATCCACATAGGCCTAAGAGATGAATGTAGTATTTAATGGCCTCACCTCTTGATTTATTTTCTATTTCCCTGAGACAAAGTCATATCATAAAATCAGTCAGTTTGAAAATATCACTTACTTACACAATTCCAATTCTGGTTACTGTATAAATTTATGAAAACTTTTTTTATAAGTATCTTTGTTGAATCACCACAATTACTAAAATTTTTTACCAACCTCTCTTCTTAATTTGCTGTTTTCATTTTCTGCTTCCTCATTTCGAAGAGCCAACTAAAATAGCAAAAAAATAAATAAGACAAAATTCAGCAGTAATTCAATATCATGTCAGGTTTTCAGCTTAGCAATTTAAACTTTAAATCCTCTCCGATAGAGAATGTTTCATTACTAAGGACTTCATGTCAACCCAAGACATAAAGAAGACAAAATTTTTGAAAACTAAGAATTAGGAAGAATAACAGGTTGAGTTTAACAGATTATAAAAACAAAAAAATTCTAACCAAAGGATATGGAAAACAAAAACATCTCCTCCCCCTGCCCAAATCTTAATAATGAGTAGTTTTCCATCCTAGATCTATCATTTTGCAGTTGTTCTATGTCAGGGCTAGAATATTCTTTGTTCTTAGTAAGCATTAAATTACTTAGTAATATAAGGCAGTACAATGTAGTGGTTAAAAAGAAGCGATCTGAACTCAGACTGTCCTAGGTTTATATCCCTTGTGCATCAATTTCTAGCAAAGAGTGAACAAGTCATTTAATATCTCTTAAATTCAGTTTTCTCATCTCATATGTTGACATAAGAATTAAGTGTGATGTATATAAAGTCCTTAGCACAATGTTCGGTGCATGGAACAACAAAAATGTTTGAAGTGTTCTCTTCTCCACATATACATGCTTTCATTTGTGACTCCTTTCTTTTTAGTTTCCCTAAACAGGCAAATATTATAACCATCATCATAGACTTTTTTCACCTATTGTCTGAACCCCATCACTCTTATGACCTTTCACTTTTCTGCTTTCCCTCTTATTTCAAGACAACAGAATCCCAATGATGTGCAACTATCATATACTTAAAAGTCTATAATAAATAGTCAAATGCACTATGTGATCCTTGATGGAAACTTGGATATTGGGTGGGGAGACATTACTGAGGACATTACTGAACCAACAGAGAAAACATGATTATGGACTAGATATTAGATAACACTATCGAATTAATATTATATTTCCTGAATATGCTAATCATATAGCAGTTACGTTGGAGAATACCTCTCTTTTCAGGGAAGACATGCTGAAATATTTAAGTATGAAGTATCACGATATCTGCAATATTTAAATATAAATCATGAGATTTGCAATCAACTCTCAAATGGCTCAGCAAAAAGAGAGAGAGAGAAAGAGACAGAGAGAGAGAGGGGTAGGTCTGTGGGTACAAAGATACTGACAGAATAATAAAGCAAATATGACAGAATGTTAACAATTGGTGAACGTATATGAACAGTATATGGGTGTTGTTTTTCTTATAACCTTTATGATGATATAAAAGTTTTCAAAATTAAAGTTTAAAGACAGTTTATAATAAAATGCAATGTGCTATACGAATCTTAAAAGCTTACCTGTTGTTGTTAATATTATTTTTTATATGGCAGTTAAACAGTTGTTTTGAATTGAAAAATTTTAACAATAGAGATGTCCAGAACTTAACACTAAAGCATTTAACACTACTGATGCTCTTTTTTCCCTTGGTTTTTGTTATTTTTCCTTTCTTTAGCTGTTCCTTTAAGCACCTCTTCCTATTGCATTAGACATTTCTATATCTCAGAGATCTGCCATTCCTATGGCTTCAATATCTAGGCAGATAACCCCCAAATCCTTATCTACCCAATGTCTCTTGTGAATTCCATATCCACAGATACCCTTTTTTGAATATGCACACAAAACCCCAAACTTCACATGTACAAAACTGAAATAATGATTACAAACCTTCTAAAGTCCTCTTGTGTCCCTTCTAAATGAATGGCAGTATCCACCTACCCAGTGGCCCAAGCCAGAAAATCAGGTGGACCCCTCATCCATCCCTCTTCACCAAATCATTCATTGTGTCCATGTGTATCTACATCTCTCAAATGTGTCTAAGTTTCACATCCCCCTCAGTCATTACTCTAATCAGTCCATCATCACACTTGTCTGAAATGTCTCATTTGTGTTAGTCCCCTTCAATCCTCTCTCTACAGAGTAAACTTTAAAAGTATAGAACTAATCATGATGTCTCTGTGTTCAAAATTTTTCTTTTCTAATAAGGACCAAATTCCTCAGGCACTAGCTTTTGCTCTTCTCTCCAGAGAATCGTGAATGTTAAAACTGGAAGGCAGGAGGGCCCAGTGGTTAAGAGCACAGACTCTTGAGTAAGTTTGGATTCAAATCACGGCCTTACCACTCATTAGTTGTATAACCATGGGCAATTATCCTTATCCTTTCTGTGTCTCAGTTTCTTCACTGGTAGCCTGGAGAAAATGTCACCTATCTCATATAATAAGTATCAAAGGAGGAATAATGAATTAATGCATATAAAATATCTGGCACATAGAAAGGACTATGCTAGCTATTTTGATCTATATTCCAGCCAAAGTGAATAGCTGTAGTTCCCTAAACACACCATACTATTTCTTACTTCTAAGTCTTAGCAAATGTACCCTCTACTCAGAATGCCCTTCCCTTAACCAGCATGTGCATCCCATTTCCGTTGGCAGGCTCAGACCTACTTCAAGTCTCAGTGTACAGATCCCTTCCTGAACCTTATCTGATTTAAGTTCCTTCCCCCAAGTACCCTAGAACATTCAGGAATACTTATGTATCCCCAGAGTATTGTATTATTGCTGTTACATTTATTATTGACAGTGAATATCACTGAGAAGCTGAGTATAGTTGCCCACTGTTATCCCTAGTATCTGGCACAGTATCTGACATGATGTAAATACTCAGTAAAACTGAATGACTGGTTAAGGGCAAAAGAGAAATTGCCAAAGCAACTCATACTCACATTCCACCTCAAGGAGCCTAGCAGCTGCAAAGGTACATATGCCATACACTCATATTTTCTGTGTGTATGCCTATGAATAAAGATATTAGTCTAAAATATTAATGAACAGGTAGTTGTGATTAACTAAGGAGTGTGGTATGAATAATAAGTTGACTAACATATGTTCTAGATAGGAGAAAAATAGCACAGAAAACCAGATATCCTCCTAAGCAATTATTTTACTGTATATCACAGGTTGGATCCTTTATGGTTATTAAGAAATCCATAGGTCTGTAATGTTTTACTGAGTCAACTAAATAGACAATGGTCTAAGATCTTAAGCCTAACCTGTAGGTGGCATCACTCCATACTTTTTCCACTGCAAAAACTGTGTAGATAACATAACTATTATGACTCTTCCAAATTATATAATAAAATAGACATATCAAAATGGAGATGCTTTTCCTTACAAATCAATTTATCATGGATTCTCTTTAAATAGCAACAGTACCTAATAATCACCATTGTTTACTTAAAATTTATAACCATCTATTTCCAAGAGAACAATGAACGAAACAAGATTATCAGGATATAATACAATATTGATCTTCAGGACTCAAAGGTAGGAAAAGCCTCTGGGTATTAGGGATGTGACAGTTATGGGCAATAGGGATGGGTTAGTTACAGGCATTAGGGATGGGTTAGTTATGGGCATTAGGGGTGGGTTAGTTATGGGCATTAGGGATGGGTTAGTTACGGGCATTAGGGATGGGTTAGTTTAGTTATGGGCATTAGGAATGAGACAGTTACAGGCAATAGGGATGGAACAGTTATCACAGTTAAGTAGCAAATTCTGTACTAAGTTTACTGACAGCTGAGGCAAAAGAAAAGATGTGATTTTTTGACAAGAAGTACAAACTTATTCATAAAAACTAATTTTTTTCTCAAGCAAAATTTAAGTGAACATTGCACAAATTATTTTGTAAATAACAAGGACTAATATAACAGGTAATAGCAAACTATGTTTGTATAAAAAGATAAAATGTCATGATTTCAAATATGCATTGATTTACAAAATGCTGACATCACACAACTTTTTAAGAACCTATATATCATGTAAAGTGAGGTACACCTGAAAACAACAAATCTGATTAAAAGATTAATTTCTAAGTCTAATATTAACATAAATCAATACAAAAAAATCTTTTCCCCAAAATAAACTATGGCAAATAAGAAAATCCATTTTCTGAATGCCTATTAATTTCTTCATATCAATTTTCCAGACCAAATCATCAACTTTAAACAATTCTAATGTCTTGGGACAAATGTACCTCCAAATATAGAGCATTGATCTGCAAGTCATATTCACTAGAAGTACCCGATCCATTATATTTTCAAGATGTGATGACAGCACAAACTGAGATATCAAACCTTAGAGATAAGTATACATCAATTTTCACATACGAGTCATAAAAATTGATGTTGTTACCAATAATTATGAAAAGCATAACCAGGAATTTTTTTAGGTAAATTGAACAATTAAGATTCATTTAAAAATGTGCCTTACTTGTTCATTAACTTTCTTCTCTTTCTCCAACTCCTTTTCCATGTCCTCCAATTCTTTATCTTTTTGTTCCAATTGCTTCTCAAGTTGGCGAATTTCATCACGTAAAAACCGAGTATCACGACCACCTGCAGACTGCTGTGCCATCTTAAAGTAATAAAACCAAAGTATAAATTAATCCCATTACATTTGGCGATTCAAATGAATCAACAATAAACAAATAGTTATCTTGACTTTACATTAGTATTATAACTAGCATCAGATATTTAAAATCACATTAGCTAAAGGAACATTTTTTAAAATTTAGCTTATTTAAGCTTTAGTTTGCAGGCTGGCAGCCCCTTAAACTTTTCCTGAGCCACTCAGGGCTATGAAGTATTGGCCATCAATCACTCAGGATCTGAGATAAGATACCAGACTAACCTGCAAAGTCATGGAACATAGGTGATGAACTATCTAGCTTCCCCCTGAGCATCAGAGCTCTGAAACAAGGCTACAAACCACCAGAGGCTCCATTCCGGTCATTGACCCCTGATGCTCTTAGCCTGCCCTTTCCCTCATACCACAAACTATTTAGACCAGTGTTGTCTAACAGGACTTTCTAGGATAATGGAAATGTTCTCTGCATGCCCAGTACAGTAGCCACTATCTTTATGTGGCTACTAAGCACTTAAAATGCAGCTAGAGCAACTAAAGAACTGAATGTTTAATGAATTTAAATGTAAATAGCCACAAGTGGCTACTGTTAAGATAGACAGCCCAGACTTAGCTTATCTTTAAAATCCTGAAGCCAACGAAATCCATTTCCTGTTATTTTGGGACATGGTCCAAAACATCAAATCCTTTGGTCATCTAATCTGTCTCACATTCATCGCTTCACCAGTTTTGTTACCCCTCTACCTAACCAGATTTTTCTCATTCTTTCCCTCATTCCAAAAGCTTTCCATTGTGCTCTAGAAAATCCTTTCAAGATAAATTAATGTTTTACATCCTCAACCTTTTACTGAATCATCCTTTCCAACTCCTAGCGTTAGCTGCAATTGGGTCCTTTAATATACTAATTTTTTTGAACTTGTTCAATTGGGAGGTGCTCATTTACATCCCATATACTTCAGGGTCAGGAGAGGGTGTTGATTTACCCCGACTTGCAACTTCCAACTATGATTCCTCCACCATCCTGTAAAAACTCCAGCTGCTTTGAATCTCACATGATCTCCGGCTATCCAATCTCTACCTATTCATGATATTACAGCAGCAAACTACCAATGTTCTAGTCACTTGCTCACAAAATTCATTGAGGAATTTTTGGCATATGGCTCACAGTCTTTCGTCAAAAGCCCCTCTAAGCAATTTCCCTGTGTACACAACTTTCATTCTTGGTTGTACTTATTTTTTTACTTGCTTCCTGAATTCGGTATGGCCTCCTACTTCCAGGCCCACACCTGGACCTTGTCTGAGCAGGAACATTCCCGACATTACTCCCAGGATACCTGCCCTTTGACCTTCAGGACACGCCAATCCCTGGATTCCTCTTCTCCCTAACCTCTCCCAGCCACCCCAATCTTGATTTCCTGGATTATTCAGCTAAGATTTCATACTCATCACTTCAACCACTTTATGACCAATGTCTCCAACTGCCCTGACCTATAGCAGCTCTCTGGCCAAACACTAACACACAATGGACCAGACTTCATAATTCACTTAATAAGTATTTATTGAGATGGTTGGTATGTCCCTAGAAGCTATTGGGTTGTTAGAAAAGTCATGACGCATTTTTGCAATGAAAATCATAGAAAAAATACATCATGACTTTTCCGACAACCCAATAGATATACAACAGGGAATAAAAATAAATTACCCACGGGCCGGCAGAGTGGCGCGATGGTAGGGAGCTGGCTTGAGACGCCAGAGGGCCCCGGTTCGGATCCCAAATATGAGGGCCAGTGACACTGCCCTCCACAGCTAAGATGCTGAACAACAGCTCAATCTGGAGTTGAGCTGCCGTGAGTCACCGGCAAAGGTGTAGGCTGCAGCCCCTGTGGCAGTGGGTTGACATGGGCTACCGTGTGTAGCCAGCAGCCAGCGTGAGCGGCCAGCAGCCTCAGTGAGCAGCCGTCCAGAAGCCGGCGACTAATCTGCCTCACCCAGGAAGAGCGCAATGATGGTGCCAACTTGGGCCAGTGAAGCAACATCCTCCACAACTAGACTGAAGAACAAAAGAACAGCAACTTGTCTGTTCCCCTTCCCCCAATTCCCCCCCCAAAAAAAAAATCTTTAAAAATAAATAAATAAATAAATAAATAAATTACCCACATTCACAGGGTTAACACATAAAAGAATCAAGATTTGAACTCAAATTGTCTGACTCCAGGTCCAGTAATCGCCAGCTCACTCTCCACTATATCTCAAGCTTTCTCTGACTTCCTGAAAATTTGACCACACATCTCCTACTCCTAATTTTAGCAGATGACTTTCTCTTCATCTTCTCAACTTCCAGGCACTAAACCTACTGGGTTGTCGGAAAAGTCATGACACATTTTTGCAACGAAAAACGTAGAAAAATATGTCATGACTTTTCTGACAACCCAATACAAACAAAGGCTTCTGTACACATCCATTCTCCCTCCCTTCCTCTTACAAAGAAAGGAGGTCCTTCTTCCTTTTAAGGCTAACCCATTTGTATTACATTCCTCCCCACATTTCCTGGAATCTCAATGTATTCAGTTCCTTAACAATACTGTCATATTTTGGATCTGAGCTTTTTCAAAAGCTATTTCTACTATACCCTCTGTCACTATTCCTCAAATTCTCTCTTTTTTTTTAAAGCTGAGCCATCCTGCCACCTGTTGACAGCTCAGCGGCAGCTCAGCTCGGGCCAAGAATCGAAACAGCGACCCTGTTGCTCAGAGCTCGCACTCTTGAGCGAGCTCTTAACCAATTGAGCCACTCGGCCGGCCCCTATTCCTCAAATTCCAATGTGCCTCACTCCATCTCAGTTACTAGTAACCTTTATATATCTCTCTAGACTGTAAGCTCCATCAGGTTATTGAATGTTTTTATTTTGTTCACAATTGGATGCTCAATTCTTAATCAAATTTAAGGTACATAATAGGCATGTAAAATATATATATTGAACAAGCAAATAATTAGGAATACAGCATCAGTTTTATAATTTTTCCAGCCAACAATTATCAAAAATTATCAAAATAATAATTCAAAATGATAAAATTAACAAAAAATTACACTCTAGGGAATACAAAAGGACATACCTCCAGTTCATTTTCCAATTTCATTACTTTAGTTTTTAATTGGTTTTCTATTAAAAAAAAAGTTTCAATTGGTCAGATTTATATCAAAACAAGCTTTTAAAAAAATTTCAATAAAATAATAATATTAATTATTTTTAAAGAGCCCATCGTGATTAGAAGGTAATATAAAAGAAAAATAGCTATCTTATACCAGACCCATGAAGTAGGAGCTCTAGAAATAGCTTTCAAAATAAATTGAGCATATACATTTTATAGACTTATAGTAACGCTAATTTCTCTATTGCTTGGTGAATAAATGGAATCCACTATCTAATTTCATAATAAACTTTTTCCAAGGCATTTACCAAATTTTGCTTGTTCCTCTCCAGCTTTTTCAACTTCTTCCAAAGCTAGCTCTACTTCTTGAGCTTTCATCTAAACATTAAAAAAAAGTGATTTCAATATGCCTTTATACTAGAATGCAAGCACTGAAAATAAGGATTTTATTTGCTATCCCAATAGTGTCTCCAATGCCTATCACATGGAGACATTCGGTAAATATTTGTTAAATGAATACATGATTTTCTTTCTTAAGGTTATAATTTCTAGATTCTTAACAGCTTGAAACATCTTTGTTTCCTCTTTTTCCTCAGGTCTTATATCCAGCATTGCAGCTTTTCCCTTTGTAATGTTTTCCACTATCTTTTTTTCTATTCTTTTCCACTATCTCTTTTTTCTATTCTAATTGTCATTATGCTGGTCTGTAATTTTAAGTCTAACCTCCTTTATCATGCTGTGTCTAAACAGCTTCAATTCCCTTCAGTGTGTTCTATTAACATACCTAGTGTAGCCTTCCTAAGGCATACCATTGTGGCTCAAAAACCTTTAATGACTGACAACATAAAACATAACTTCAAGTCCTTGACAAGGCTGTCAAATTATATATGCCCACCATTTGTTTCCTGTGACCTGCTATAAACTTTCTGCACTTGTCTCCCCAATATAAAGAATATGCACATTTTCCATTATCAGTTTTTATTTATGGTAACCTTCAGCGCTAGAATTTCCTTAACATTTTACCACTGCCTTCCACTTACCTAAAACTACTCATCACTCTTTGACCTTTATGAGGTCTTCTCACACTTAAATCTCTTCCCTTTCTAACAAATCCCTATAGTAGTCATCTGCATTTTTCATTTCTACCTCATCACTGTTCACATAATTAACATAGGACCTATGTTATTTTTAAACATATCCATTCTGTTTCCCCCACACATTCTTTTAGAAACTTTAGAACAGACACTAGCAATGTTTTTACACACTAAAATTACCAATCACATTTGAAGATCTATTTTTTAGCGCTAATTTAGATATTACGAAGTACTTTCACAGAGATTAACTTCTTTAAGAACAGATTCTTAAATTTCTCTAATAGTCAAAGCTGTTATTAAAACCTAATGCATACAAACCTTCATCAGTGACTGAGTAATTCTGAAAAGGTGTATCACATTTTCTTGACTTTCACTTTTTAGCTCATTTACTTCCACCTAAGTAAACAGTGAGGAAACTATTTTAGATGATATAACCTTTAAGCAAAATACAAGAATTCTTTCAGATATACCATTTAGTGATTTCGGGAACAACTTAATCATAGTTGTATGTATATATCTATGTATTATTGATCAATTAAGCACCTTGGATAAAGAAACCAGTAAATTATCTGCCAATTCTTCTTGACGAGGCAGGTCATCTGGATCAACTTTTATTATTTCTTTCCAGTTTATATTAGTGGGCATCTTGAATTCTTTACCAATTTACCTTCTGTAACAAAACAGATGGGTATTAGCATTTTCTAGGTAAACAGCATTTGTTTTCACAGTAATTTGGTTGTTATAGATTACATTATTATAACGATGGTGTTAGCAAAGAATTATGGCTCCTTCATTGCATAACAGATAAGTCGGTAAAACAGCCTTGATCAAAATATAGTAGTTGGCACAAAGCATCAGATATTGTACCGGCTAAATAAAGTACGACAGCTCCCTTGCTAAAACTAATCTAGGTCAGAACTAAGACTCTGAGTCCCCTTCTCCAGGACCCTTACCACTAAGGCGCACGAACATCTAAAGATGCGAGGTGCTTGAAAGGCCGAAATTGACCTTTAATTCGAAAAAGCGGGAACCGAGGGTTTTAAAAAAGTGCATATATAAACGACTAAATTGAGGGCAGTCGAGCCGGAGTAACCAGGTCTGAAAAGAGAAGGCAGATCAATTGCGGACCAAAGGCCAAGGGGCGGGAAAGTTGGGCTATTCGCCGTGGGCCCTGAGACTTAAAAGAACCTGCGTGGGGAGAGATTCGCTGCTCCCGCTCACCAGGATCCACCCACCAAGCCTGGCTGGCTCCTAATCTACCGCATCCAGCAAACCCGGCCCCGCTGCCACGCCTGACCGCTCCCCAGCGCGGTTCCAACCCGACACTGGATCCAGCCAACGGATCCCGAGCAAGCAAAAGCGGCGGCGGCTGCTAAGCGACACCATTCCCCACCCAGTCAAGGCCAAAACAAGGCCCCGGATGCAAGGGGAGCCTACATTTCACGACAGTGGGTGATGCTTTACGTTTAGACTCTCCAGAGCAGTCCCTGGACTCCGTGTTAAAAGCGAGGAGAAAGGATGGGATTAGGACTTCAAGTCCCAGAGGGCAGTGCTTTTTGGAGGCTTGTGCATCCTGGGAACTGAAGTCTCTGAGAAGTGGAGGTGGGCCTTTCCCGGCGTGCAGTGCGGGAGGCTGCGACTGTACCGGGGCGGCGGGGGAAAGACCTGGAGGCGGGAGGCGCAGTGGCTGAGGCGCTTCTGCGCTGGTGACCTGAACGAGGTAGACCATGACTGTGCCTTTGGTGGCGTCGCTCGCTGGCCTGCTTTTCCTGAGGTTTCCCTAATCCATCCCTCGGTGGAACCACTCCCAGGTGAAATCGGAGTGTCGATCAGCGGCGGGGGAGGAGCTGACGGGAGCGGTCTTGGTTTAGAGCAGCTCCTACCATTGGGGAGGAAGGGCCCGGTCGGAGTCTGAGGAGGTGGGACGACCCGCCTTCTCCTTAGGCGTTTGCAAGGGACACTCAGGGTGGTGCCCTCTGTAAGAAGGAAAAAAAAGTTTTAGCCTTTTTTGGTATCAGAACCTGGCTCTGTGTAGTGGAGTCGGGGTTGTGCAATCCAGGTCATGATTTGGGGGCGAGTGAAGGATTGAGAAGAGGACACCGCCTCCTACGACCTCGCCCGCCTTACCTGTATCACCTTTACCTTCGCGGACCGAAGGTTGAGGAGTTAGTCTAGAATGAAGGCTCTAGAGAGGGGAGAGGTTAGAACTTGTGCAGGCCACTGCTAGAGGTGGAGCGAGGAGGAGCCTCAGTACTAAGCCATTCCTGTTGCTGTCACTTACTTGGTTGCCGAGGGTCCCCTTCCGTGAAAGCGCCTTCTCAGGTGTTTGAAACTCTTATTTGTGCAAGTTTTGCTCATCCGGCTGCTCTTAGCCCTTCTGGAGTGTAATACACCACTAGGTAATTTTCTTAAGAAGCTGTAGACTTGAAATCTAAATGGCATTTTCAACTGCTTGGACCAGTGCCTCATGTTTTTTTTGTTTTAAGCACTTTTTTTTTCTTACTATAATTGATAGTCAATTTTCCTTTTGAAATTAAATAATAGATTTCTTTCCAAACAACGTGATTGGGTAATAAGCTTAGAAGAAATAACTTAGTAGAAAATAAAAACATACTGATTTTTGAGATACATTTAAAGACAGTCATCAGATATGTAAGGATGATCATTTTTGTCTAATCCTTTAGTGAAAGATGATATGTCAAATACTATTCATTATGTTTTTTTTTAAACATTATATCTGCAGAACTTATTTATCTTATAACTGGAAGTTTGTAACTTCTGACCAATCTGCATTTTGTTTCTATGAGTCCTGTTGTTTTTTGGATTCCTCATATAAGTGAGAGCATACAATGTTTAATATTTTTCTTTGTCTGACTTAGTTCAGTTTGCATGATACCCTGTGAGGTCCATTCATGCAAATGGCAAGATTTCCTTTTTTTAAATGGCTGATTAATATTTCATTGTGTTTATATAACACATTTTGTTTATCCATTCATCTCCAATGGACGTTTAGGTTGTTACCATGGCTTGGCTGTTGTAAATAATCTGCAGTGAATATGGGGGTGCAGATATCTCTTCTAGATAGTGATTTCGTTTCCTTCAGATATATACCCAGAAGTGGAATTGTAGGATAATGTGGCACTTCCATGCTATTTTCAAGGCACTTTCATACTGTTTTCCATCGTGGCTGCACCAGTTTACATTACCACCAACAGTGCACAAGAGTTTTCTTTTCTCCACCTCCTTGCCAACATTTGTTATCTCTTGTCTTGTTGATAACAGCCATTCTAACAAGAGTGAGGTGATATTTCATTGTGGTTTTGATTTGCATTCCCCTGATGACTAGTGATGAGCACTTTTTCATTAACCTTTGGCAGTTTGTGTCTTCTTTGAAAGAAGTCCCTCTGCCTATTTTTTAATTGGATTATTTGGGCTTTGTGTTTTTTCTTCTGTTGAGTTGTATGAGATTTTTATATAGTTTGTTTATTAGCCCCTTTTCAGATATATATTTGTAAATATTTTCTCCTATTCCATACGTTTTTTTCATTGTGTTGCTGGTTTCCGTTGCTGTGCAGAAGCTTTTTAGTTTAACATAGTCCAAAAAAATCATTGCCCAAACCAGTGTCAAATGGCTTCTAGAAGTTTTATGACTTCAGGACTTATGTTCAAGTCTTTTGATTTTTGTGAGTGGGGTAAGATAGCAGTCTAGTTTCATTCTTCTACATGTGGCTGTCCAGTGTTCACAACATCACTTTAATTAAAGAGACTGTCCTTTTTTCATTGTACATTCTTGGTCCCTTTGTTTATTTCTGGGCTCTCTGTTCTGTTTCATTGGTCTATGTGTGTGTTTTTATACCATACTGTCACGTGGAGTGACATTTTTCCTAGGTTCTTGTCTTCTTAAAGGAAAGAATTCAGTCGAGAGACAGTTTGTGCAGCATAGGACAGCAAGCAGCATATCAGTAAAAGCGAGTACACTCTGAAACATAGAGCGAGCTGACCCAAGAGAGGGAAGCAGCCTGCTTTATATCTTGTGCGGGTTTTTATCTTTATGGGTAGAATTGTCTCCCCCGCTCCTCCAGTATCTTTCTGTCGGCATGCCCTGTCCTCCCTTCCTGTTCCCAATGTTGTTTCCTAGGGCACAAGCGTGAACCCGTTATTTTCCTGTGATTTATTAGAAGCTCATTAAAAAAGGGCAAACTATAAGTGTATGGTTCGGAGAAGCAGGATGAACATTCTGATGTACACGGTTGTTTTCCCTCCCTCTCTGGCATTTTTTTCTTTTTCTTCTTAGGACATATCGTTTTGATAAGTAGGAGCAGCTGGGGCAAGGGGCCTGGTAACCAGGGCTAGTTCCCTTCTCTGCTCATTTCTGCCTTTCCACCTACCCTGTCAATACCATGCTGCTCTGATTACTATAGCTTTGTCATTATCTCATTCAATCTTCATAACCAGTGAACTAGGTCCTTGTACTGTCATCATTTTATGACTAAGTGAAGAAACTGAGGCTTGAAGAGGTTAAGTACTCTGCTCAAACTTAAATAGTGTGATTGAACAGGGATCTTTATGGCTGGAGGACATATGTAACTGCTATACTGCCTCCTCACGCATGCTGAGAAACAATACTGTAAAGTGCTTGTATGTCCATCTTGCTATTTATATTAAATACTATATTCTAATTATGTAACTCTGTTTACTCAAGAAGTTGAATTAAATATTCTTCATGTTTAGTATTTTTCATTAATAATTTAGCAGGGGAAGATAGGAATGCAATCTAATGTTCCTTGAGCACATGCTATGTCATATACTATGCTTAAACCTGTATATTTATTTTCATAGTAGAATCTGTTATTTCTACTACAGCACCTTATTTTTCTTAATTTATTGTAACTATTGTTTTCAATTTATTCATTTACTAATTTTGTTCTGTCTGTAGTGGTCTTTTCTGCCCTCTACTTCCCTCACCCTCTTGTTCCTATTTACATTCCCAACAACTCAAGGTACCTGGTCTAGTGAGTGGTGTAAGATTTGCGTTTAGTTTCATTCTTCTGTATGTGGCTGTCCAGTTTTTCCAACATCATTTATTAAAGAGACTGTCCTTTCTCATTTTTCAAAAGTGAAAACAGGTTCAGAGAAGCTAAGTAATTTCCTAGTAATTAATGAAGCTAAGATTGCAAACCAGATCTCAATTACAGCCCTAACTAAATGCAAAATCTTGCTTAAATGTCATTCTTTTACGCATTCTAAAAATATTTTTGAGCTTGTACACACTGCTAAACATGGTGGATACAGCAGAAATCAGTCAGCTGTGATCTAGGTCCTAATGCATTATAGTATGTTTGTACCTAACTGAATTAAACAATTTAACTGAAATTCTAATTCAGTCATTCTGTATAATTTTGAAGAAAATCACTAAAATTCACCATTATTTTTCATCAGATTTTCTGCATCTGTAAATTTTCACCAAGAGAAGAGATTTATGTGACAATTTTGTAAATGGCCTTATTACAGGAACACTTGCCTGGACCTGCCTTCTTTCTTTTCTGTGGCTTTATGAGCAGTTTTATCTGACCAAAATCACTTCACAAGAAAGACTTGCTTTTTATAATTGCTACTTCTGTTCTCTGTATCAACCAACCTACCGTATGTTCCTTAGATGTTACGTCCATTGCCTTTTTGCTGCCTTATCAAGAAAATGAGCTTACTTTTCTAGAGTCTTAAAAAAAAAAAAGCAAGGCCATGTGAAATTTAGTATCCACTGTGTATAGTGAATGTTTTGTTTGGCCTTGTTCTCCTGAAGAGGAATCATTGTACAACAAGCAGTCACTTGTCTTCTCTCAACTTCAGGAGACTGGAAAGATTAGTAGAAATCAGTGTGAATGCAGATTTTGCAGGAAAACGTTTTATGACTTATAAAATAGTAATAAAATATAGTAGATTATTCTTATTCAGGAAGATAAAATCATGAGATTATTAAACTGAGAGGACTTTCCTTTTCAGGCTAAATATTCCTAGATTCATATAAAATTTTCCTACAGGTTTATTTTTTCCACAGTTGTGCTATTATATCATTAAAAAAAGTGAGCACTCAGTACAGTTTTGTTGAAGGAATTATATTGTTTTGTATGTCTACATACATGAAGGTCTTCATCTGCACTTGGATTTTTTGCACATGTATACTGACATCCCATTTTTGAAAGCAAACATAAATTAGTCACCCATCTACTCAGACCGTATTAGGTGGTTTAAAAACAACAGGAATTTATTTCTCAGAGTTCTGGAAGTTGGTAATCCAAGACCAGAGGATCAGCAGATGCAGTATCTGGTGAGGACCCACTTCCTGGTTCCCTGTGTCCTCACATGGCAGAAGGAGCAAGGGGTTACTTTTATAAGGGCACTAATCCCACTCATGAGGGCCCCACCTTCATGATGTAATCATCTCTCAAAGGCTCCACCTCCATATTCCATCACACTGGGTGTTAGGATTTAACCTGAATTTTGAGGGGACACAAACACCCAGTATTTAGAAATCCCACAATTAAAATTTAACAGTGATGTGTTACTTTGTTACAATAATGGCTTCTAGTGAACCATGCCTCCATGCCCTTATTTAACACTCTCCCTTTCCCCCCCACCCTCTCTCCTTACAGGTAGCTCTTTTGGACAGAACCTAAGATGACTCCCAAAACTGAGCTTATGACATGCATGAGAACTAGCTCTCCCTTTCTCTCATAATATGGTCCCTTTTATTATCTTGAGCCTTTTATAACTTTTCTCACATTGATTCTAGGTTTACTTGCTTGGTTGACAGTAAAAAATATATACAGTAAGCAGAGACTAGAAAAGAGCTTGTGCGTTAGGACTTGCCCTCCTGTTCTCCTGAGATCACCATTTAAAGAAGTTTAGGCTAACCTAAAGGATATGACCACAAGTAGCAGAGACCAGCTTGCTAAGATATCCTTTAGATATCCAGCTTTAGATATCCAGCTTTAATCAAGCAGGTTAACTGTAAGCACATGAGTGACCCCAGGCACAACCAGCAGAAGAAATATAAACATGTATATATCAAATAAAGCCACTTCTATCAGACAGTGGAGGTACAGTACTATGGGTCTGGTGAGGCCAAACTCTGTGGAGCAGGCAGGCTGGCAGGCTCGAAACTCCCTGGGAGGATCTGATGGTGCAGATTTTAGGTAGAGTTTTTCTCTCAGGGTGATTTCAGTTTTGCTCTTAAGGTGATTCAACTGATTAGATGAGGTCCATTTGCATTATGGAGTATAACCTCCTTTACTTAAAGTCATCTAATTGTAGACGTTAACTGCCTCTACAAAATACATTCATAGCAACTCCTAGGTTAGAGTTTGAATACTAGTGTTATTACTGTAGCCTAGCCAAGTTGACACATAAAACTTACCATAATAGAAGTCATCATGAATAATAAACACTTTACAGTGCCACCCACTCAATCAAAATTAGCACCCCATTAGTCAACCTACTTGGTACTTATTAAACCCCTCATCCATATCAAGTTCATAAAGGGCCGAGATAATAGAATTTGAAAAGATTAACCATGGGAGCTTAATAATGAGAAGAAGGGAGAGAGCTGGTTCTAGTGCATGCTCATGAGCCCAGTTGTGGAGTCATCTGACATTCTGCCCAAAAAAGACACCTGTGGGAGTAGAGCTGGGTGGTCGGGTGGTAGTTGCAAATGGACCACAGTAAAGAAAAGCTGGATATCACCCATTTGCAAGGAGGGAGTAGAGCTCCTCCTTCTAATGAAGGAAGATGAAATAGAGATAAAGGGAACTTCAGGTGACAGTCCCCAGTGATGTGGGATTTTGTCCCCAAAGAACCCTTAAACATCTATGAGCGTCTCATTGATATAGTGCTTAAGTAAGCTCTTGGTTTTTTTTTTTTTTTCCTCTCTCCATTCTGCTCTAGCCCTGCAGTTATTCAAAAACGATGTTTAACAATAATGTGAAGTACAGTCTCTAGGTAAAGAAAGAGAAGAATAAACCACATCCCAATTCCATGGCAACAGCCTTCTCATTTACCATGAGCACAAGCCTAGGGCAGAGGACAATACCCAAAGTTAAATCAAATGTAGAGTTTTGATGTTAGAATGAGTATTTCAATTACTGAATGAAACTGTTTTGCAACTTAAAGTGACTGCAAAACTTTTTATTACCTAACTGTATTTAGAAATCATGGTATCTGTCCAAGTTTCTTAAAGTAACATTTTTATAACCTTGTGTTCTTTAAGCCTTTAAATTCAACCTAAATATTATTATGTTTATAAAGTAACATGTCACTTTTCTAAAAAAAAAAAATAATTACAAAGTGACTCCAATTGAAAGGACTAAATGCCCTTAATCAGCTACATTTGAAACTTGGTTTAATTGCCTTAATTTAAAACTGCATTTATTGGGTTGTTGGAAAAGTCATGACGTATTTTTTTCTATGTTTTTCATTGCAAAAATGCGTCATAATTTTTCCGAGAACCCAATAGAATTCTAATCGTTTTTATTCAAGAACTTCAGATGCCTGACTTAACAAGAAAAACTTTCTCAATATTTAAACAACTTTTATAAAGCCAGTAAATTAAACTTAACACTATAGCAACTCCCAAGTTGTTAAAAAAAATCTCAATACTATTTGTAAACTTGGCTAAATTCTTTTACTTTTTAACTAAAAGTCTTAAATCCAGAAAGTGTATGGTCAGTAATTTAATATTACGAGTATGTGTTTTATACACATAATATATTTTAAATGATAGTTTTAAAGTCTAGGTGTATGGCAAACTTTCTAGGTGTATGGCAAACTTAGAGTCTAGGTGTATGGCAAACTTTCTTAAACATAAGTACCCTGAAAATCAAATTTACGTCATTCCCAAATATAATTTCAGAATATGAAAGTCACAGGTTTTACTTTACTTCTTTTTCCTCTATTAATTTTAAACTTTGCTATGGTGAAAACATTTAACCCAATGGCAGTTACCTGGTCAGGGACCTGAGATGATGATGAGAGGAGGTTCCTGGCTTATTTATACACAAGATCTGCTTTTTAACTACCTAGCGGTAGATTTCCTGAGTTGTTTTGTTTTTCTGAATTATCATTACACACACACACACATATGCAGGATTTAAGAGGAAAATAGTTCTTTACTCAGTCTAGTTAAACACATCAGGTGTTTTGTCAATTGGAGTACCTCTTCTATTAGTTTCTTGGGAAGGGAGCCACATATTGGAAATGATTACTTCTCAGAAATTTGAAGCACTATTTTTTTGTTTTCTGTTTGTTTCCCCTAGCTTCCAGTGTTGATGAAAATAAAGAATTGTTTGGATTTTTTATCTTTGGTGTGGTACCTGCTTTATTTCTTTCTGGAAGCTTTTAGAATCCTCTCCTTGTTTACAGTGTTGTAAAATTTTACAAGATTTGTGCCCAGTTGGTAGAAAAGAGCCGGAGAGTCTCAAAATATATAAACAGACATTTACTTAGCCATCATTTTCAGCTTTTCACCATGCTACCTTTGTTCTCGCTTGTGTGCCCTGTATCAAACACTGTTTCACTCACTCCAGAGAGAAAGCGCTGGTCTTCTGCCTGGCGGTAGGAGGGAAGATTATGGCTGTATCCAGTGAGAGAGTGGTCTAAACTTTAATAAATCCACCTGCTCCCATCCCTGTATCCTAAGATCCTTGGTATCAGTTTTTGAGATTGATGCTGACAGAGGTCAGAAAACTTTACAGCTTTTCCCTCTTCAGCTTAAGATTCACTTTTATGAACTCTGTTGAGTCATTTACTAGTCCTATTGCCTTTCCAGCTTCTAAAATTTGCTATCATTTCCTTTCCAGTTGTCTTCATCCTTGTGAAATTTATAGCCTTCCCTTTAAAAAAAAAAATTTAATACCATTAGTGGTATTTCATTGTATTTGGGAAGGAGCTGAGGCAAATAAAAATACTTGTTCAGATTCTCCAATATTTAAACAAACACCATCAACATTTTTTTTGTGTGTGATAAGTGTGGATAAGTAGTCTATACCATTTAGAGATGGTAAATCACTTATGGATTCAAGAGAAGCCTTTACATAATTTTTCTTTTAATTGAAAACTACATTTCTTCAAAAGATGCAGCTAATTTCCTTTCCTAATTTATTGGATTGGATTTTGCATTTCTTTAAAAAGCATATATTCTTTCCTATCTAATTCTAAAGATATTTTAATACTTTCCCATAGGCTCTTGTATATCTCTATATAAATTATTGACATAAGAAACATCTAAACCTATAGAGAATTTCTATAACCATTTATTTGGGCATTCAAGACAAATATCTTTAAAAAGCTTTTGGTCAAACTAATCAAGGCTGCAGGCTACACGTTTAGCCCCCTGATTTAGGAAATAGTTGATCTTTAGATTCATAAAATAAAAAACATAAGCTTCTTCTAGGTTTCCAAAAATTCATGATCAGTGTTTTTTCAAGCATTTGTTTTCTCACAAAGATTCATTTAGCTACTCCCGGAGCACATCCTACAGTTTTTTAGAGTTACCTTGTATAAATGTTTCCCAGGTGACCTGACCTGTGACAATTGATGAGGAGTTCAGTATCTATTGGGTTGTCGGAAAAGTCATGACGTATTTTTTCTATGTGTTTCATTGAAAAAATGCATCATGACTTTTCCGACAACCCAATAGTTAGCTAGAGAGATAGATCCAAAGATTAAATGGTGTGATAAAGGACTGTAGAGGTTTGAAAACACATATGACGGAGCAGTGCTTCTTAGAGGTGGATGATATTTGAGCTGAGCTTCGAAGAATTAATTCTCTCGGAGAATTAGCAGTCAATCTTTATTTTACTTATTATCCTGTTAAATTTGTAGTTATTTTTTTAAATGTTGTTTATTTCATTTTATCGTCATGATTTTTCCCCCCAGATTTTGTGTACAAGTGCTTGTGGAAAAGATGGCTGATATTAACCTCAAGGAAGTAACTTTAATAGTAGGTGTGGTTACTGCCTGCTATTGGAACAGCCTGTTTTGTGGTTTTGTTTTTGATGATGTTTCAGCAATCCTGGATAATAAAGACCTGCATCCATCTACACCTTTAAAAGCTCTCTTTCAAAATGACTTCTGGGGAACCCCTATGTCTGAGGTAAGTAATTGCTTATGTATTACTTACATGAATGTCAGATTTTAAAATAACCTGGTGGTTTATCACTCTTTATCAATATTGTCATCATGGTAATTAATGGATTTTTTCCCCCAAAATTTTATGAGACGTGTTTGTAATAAATTAGATAGGAAGTTGAAGATGTGATTATCTTCTTTAAAGCAGTACTTGTTTCTTTCCTTGGTTGTATACCTTGACTTAATCTTTTTAATAATAATATGTGTGTATGAAAAGCAAATATGATAGGAGAACAGTAGGTGTAATATAAGTTTATTTTTGCTAACTGACTTTACTTCTTTGTCTCTCTCTTGTGAGTGAGGCAAAAGAGATGACTACTTGTAATATATTTAACCATCTAAAAATACGTGTAACTTTAATAGAAATGAGACTTTAAGGGTAAAAATAGTAAGTAAACATACTGCCAATTTTTCTGCAGAAAAAAATGTGATTTATTTAAAATTTTAAATTTGTGTCATATTTTACCTAATAGTTATTTTGATTTTTATATTGAGAACCCAAACATTTAGTTCATTTTTATTGGAGTATTTTTCCTTTGCCAGGGACTTTATTTTGAAGGTCAGTGTTAAACTGGGATTAAATCCTTGTCAGTTTGGGATTATATATTGGGTTGTCGGAAAAGTCATGATGTATTTTTTCTGTTTTTCGTTGCAAAAGTGCGTCTTGACTTTTCTGACAACCCAGTAGATTGGATTCTAATTTAGTTGTATTGCATAATAGCTGTGTGAAACAGGTAGGAATATAGCTTTAAGATGGCATGTCACTTTCCTAATCTATGAAAGAATAATACCTTGAGGATAAATGAATGAATTTATCTACATGTGCCACATAGTTGTTGAAACATCACGTATAACATTCTTTTATAGTTATAGTTTGTTAGTTGTCACTCATGGGCCATTTCTGCATTCTCCAAATCTGGAAGCTTCTCAAGCATGGTAATGGAATCTTTCACTCCCCTAGTCACGAGCACATAAAAAGTATTTTTTCTTATGAAATAAGCAGACTTTATTTTCCTCTAACCTTCTGTTCTCATCCAGTTCTAGCCTCTAAAAAATAAATCTTTTGTTAACAAGGGAAAATGTGCTCCTCTTAAAACATACGTTATTTTCTAGACAATTGATTTCTCCTTGACTCCTGCCTTTTATCCCCAGAGCCTTAGAAATGTGTCCATTCCCTTATTTTATGGGAGTGTCTTTTGTGATTTTAATCATGGCATTGAGATTTTGACCTGAAAGGTTAGCTGTCCAGATTAAATGGCTCATGAAAGTTACCATGCTATCGTTTTGTGATTTTCTCAGCTTCACAGGTGAAAATTTAATTTGTTCAGAGCACAATTAAGCAGGCACACTAGGAAATAATAAACTCAGATGGAATGGATGAACAAATTGGAATAACAGTTTATAGTGAGGAGTATTTCTTCCTTGTATTTTCTGATGGGCCTGTTCTCCCCTGTAGGGAAATGTGCCACTCGGGAAAAATTGTTCCGTCATATTTAGGTGTCATAAGTTCTCTCGACAAGCCTGGAATTAGCACATTCAATGACCTAATGGTTGATGTCATCGAGTAATATAACCCAAAACTTTGTAAGGATTTTTTGTAATGTAGATCTTAAAGAAGGTTTAATGTCTATTTTTCACCTGTGTGTATTATTCTTAAATCTGGTTTGATTTTGTCTTACAGTAAAAATAATTCTGGTTAAATGTAACTTCTAGTTTATTAAGAAATTCAGTACTTTACAAAATATTTTATTTATTGTCTGTAGAGACTACCATAGCACAGGTATATTTTCTCTTAGTCTAGGAAAGTTTTTGGTCTTGTATTACTTTCTGTAGTATTTGGGGATTTTTGGTTTAATATATTCAGGTTTATACATTATGGAGGTGTTTTCATAAAACAACTAGACAGTACCTTTTTGAGTTATTATTATATAAACTGTACTGGTAAGCATTCCATTCTTATATTTCCTTTAGAAGATCTAGCCAGGAGTTATATAAATGCTTGTATTGGTATTAGATTGGGAAGCAGGCTTTAGATAGAACCCCTGTACTTAAACTTAATCAATGTCACTATTGTCCTATTTTTTTTTTTAACCTGTGCATTGAAGAAGAATTAATAGTCACATGTTCATACTGTACTGTTACTTCTCCGATCACTATGTATCTAAGAGGAAGTTGCCTTGTTTTTGGACTAAGGAAATAGGAAACACAGATTATAAAACTATCTTTCATGTCTGTGTTATTCTTGAGGCATTTTGTTATTTTGTTGTTGTTTCTCAGCCAAATGTAGATACTTTCAATAGTAAATACATTAGTTTATATGCCCTGAAGGACTGAGATACTTAAGTAATCAATGATTGTTTTTTCCTTTAGGAGAGAAGCCACAAATCTTACCGTCCATTAACAGTGTTGACATTTCGCCTAAATTATCTGCTTAGTGAACTGAAACCAATGTCATATCATCTCCTAAATATGATTTTTCATGCTGTGGTCACTGTGATATTTCTTAAAGTCTGCAAACTTTTTCTGGACAACAGGAGTAGTGTGATTGCTTCTTTACTCTTTGCAGTGCACCCAATACACACAGAAGCAGTAAGTAAAACTGTAAATTAATGTTTATTTCATTATTTTTTTAAAGCCTACACAGTGATTATAATGATATATATTTTTAAGAAAAATATTTAACTGTAACTTTAATCCAAGTATTTGAAAACCCTAACTTTTTTTAAAATTAAATTTACTGGGATGACAATGATTAGTAAAATTACATAGGTTTCAAGCGTACAATTATACATCATCTATCACATTGTGTATATTACTATAATAAGCCTTAACTCCCTGGTGTACAAGAGTCTAACTTCCTACTACATAAAATTTTATAATTTCAAATTATATGAAACATATGAATTATATTAAAATATAAATATAAAATATAAATACAATATATAAAAATATTAAAATTTTATAATTTCAAATTATATGAAATAAATTATATGAAACAATTTATGTTTCAAAGTTTTTGAAACAAATAGTTATTCAAGAACATAAGGTATGATCGTTCAACTTCAGTAATATAACATATAAATGAATACAGTTCTGTTCTTTGTTAATTGTTTTATGAATAATTTAAAAAATATTTGTCAATTTGACATTGTTTGTGTTTCAAAGGACAGAAAATAGTCAAGGCAAATTTAAGTAAGGGATGAAAATATGTCAAAATATATACAAACATGAACAGCCACCCTAACAAATGACATTCAGTGGTTTCATACTGTCTGCTGCCATTGTTTCAAAACTGTGAGCTGTCTCTGCTGTCGCCCATGTGTCCGTCAGCCCGTACCTACCAAGGCATACTCAAACCGTAACTTTATTGTTCTTGTTAACTTTGAAACTCCAAAATTACCTCTCAGCAGAGCAAAGAACACTGTGTTCAATGGCTTTGTTTTGGTCGAAAACAAAAGATTATGTTTAAATTTTGTGTGTGTGTGTGTTGGAGGGGGTTGCATGTCCCTCCTATCTTGAACCTTTTGATGTCTGGCTGAACAGATATTTGTCCATGCGTTTACAAAAATGATAGATTGTTTTAAATTTTGCAGTGAGTTCAAAATACTTTAAAGGGAGGCTTGGTGTCTTATGTTTAAATTTTTAGAATTTAAAAAGGACTTACTAACATTTATTGTTTTTTAAAACTTTAGTTTGCAGATTTATTAGGAAATATAACCCTGAATTTATGATACCTTTGTATACTAAGAACTTGTATTTTAAGAATATGTAAGAAGTACTTAGCTTTTTTTAAAATTTACTTAAGAACTATTCTAAATATTGTATTATAATTATGTAAGATGTTACCATTGGGGGAACTGGGTAAAAGTTACACGGGACCTCTCTCTGCTATTTTTGCAACTTCCTGTGCCACTGTAATTTCAAAATAGTACTACTGATAAAAGAACTTTAAAGAGTCACTGATAAATTTATTTTTATAGAAGATACACAAATTCACCACATGAGGGCACCCAAAGAATGTCTAAGAAAGAATTGTACCCGTGAACAGTTAATGGCAATTTAGTTTCTAATTAAAGTGCTGTTGTTATTATAGTATATAGTTAAATTTTCAAGATACTCTTCATTAATATGACTTCTTCCTTTTCCTTTCTAGGTAACAGGTGTTGTGGGAAGAGCAGAACTTTTGTCATCTATATTTTTTCTAGCTGCATTTTTGTCATATACCAAATCAAAAGGACCAGATAATTCTATAGGTAAATGTCTAGCACTTTTGTCATATACCAAATCAAACGGACTGAGTAATTCCATGGGAGGGTGTGTGTGTGTGTGTGTGTGTGTGTGTGTGTGTGTGTGTGTGTGTGAGTGTGAGAGG
>NW_017732431.1:402226-416794 GCF_001890085.2 Hipposideros armiger | reverse complement strand
ATGAGCATTTTCAATGCAGCTGTTTTTAGCAATGATGCAGCTTCCTCAATTATATTTAATTTCAGCAGAGGTCAGTTAATCTATGCTCCTCCCAAGATTAATATGAAACACATCCTTGAACTTTTTTAATCATTGGAACCTAAGCGACCTTAGAGCAAAAGCAAAGTTTAGTTACAAATTTTGCTACCCATCAGCATTTTCCTTGAAGTTTAGAAATGTTGAGGATACAAATGCCATTCATGAATCACGTTTATACTTTTAGGAGAAAAAATTATTTCATATAATTAGAGGGTAAATAAATTTTAAAATACTTCAAATCTAATCAATTTGCCAATTCTTACATAATATCCATAATTTCAAAACATGTTATGAAAATATCTGCTTGTACTACCAATAAGCACATATTATTAAGTCACTGTGTTTGGGAGAGATTGGGCCCCTGAAATATCTGTGCTTATGCCAGTATAGAAATCAATAATTGACAAAAATGGGCAAACAATAAACACTTGTTACATATACATGTAAACACCAACTATTTTCTGATCCTCCTGTTCTTGAGTCTATTGAGAAATTGTACCTGCCACATCATGAAAGACACACACAGATCTCAGGGCAACCAGAGGCACCTTTGGGCTTAGATAGAACAATCTCTGCCTAGTAATGGATATATGCTGAAAGAGCTCAAAAAGTTACTGATTACAGGAAAGCACTCATAAGTCAGTTATTTCACAAGAGTTTGGGAGGTGGTTGGGTTAGAGTGATTAAACATAAAATTAATTTTTATTAATGTCTTGCAAACCCAAGCAGTGTTTGTGTTAAATAGCCTTGAAGGCAAAATAAAAGTCACCTAAACAATATATCATGCTCGGGCAGGTTGGTATGGAAACCTTTACTTAAGTCAAAGATATATGTTCTCTCCAGCATAAAATAGATCATAAGACAGACTAAAACCACTTTTAAGTAGGTTTTACATTATTTCAGATCCTAAAATTAAATCCTATAATGTCTAATCCATGACCTAACAAGTGTACCTGATATTATTAGATATTTAATTGCATTAAACTCTATTTTGTGGAAATAGGTAGTGATTAGGATTAGAATATGAGATGTGTGTATGTCCACAGTTTGGACATGTATGAAATAAGCAGTGTGGCCTTTAATTTGGTGACAGGAATTAAGGGTTAAAAAGTATATATATATATGGATATTCATCTCAAGTAATTCACAAGATTTAGCTTCATCAAGGAGAAAGAAACTGGATATCACATTTTGGCAACATTTTTCTAAACTGGCATATGATATAAATATTAAATTTGACACTCTCATAAAAGCTTGCATTTTTATTTATAACATGTCACTTTCTAATTGCTTTTTTAATACTTTGCCTCCATAATAATTTCTTTGTCCTGACAGATTTTACAGACTATGTACAAAAACATTTCAAAAGATTGTTTTTCCTCTAATAAGAAAGGCGTGTAACTGGACGACTAAGCTGAAAAGTCTCGAAATTTAAAGAAATACTAAAGACCTTTTAAAAATTCAGCATCTTAGATTGATCTTTACATGTATACTTGATTCCAGGTGTTCTCATATTGCTGTCTCTCTTAATATGAAGACAAAAGATTAGGAAATTGAGAAATACTTCACAATATCTCTATATATTTCGAGATAGTTCATTCTACCTTTTCTTACTGATTTTTTTTACCTTTTATACTGATGTACATGATATATTTTAATTTCAGCATTAGTTGTAGTGAATATTTTAGCTTTCTTTTTTTAACAGTAAACTTAGGAGACAGTTCTTCTATTGAACCTCTATGATTTTCTCACTTACATTCACTGGCCTTTCTTGCATCCTTTGGAGAATTTAGAAGCATTAACTTCCCATATGTGAAGAGAGCCAAATATTAGAAGATAGCAAACGTGCTTCTGTGTGTGTGTATGTGTGTGTGTGTGTGTTTGGGGGGGGTGTTTTACAAGGATAAATAACAATCATTGCTCATTTTCTCATGTGCTATGACCCTAAGTTATCTCTTGAATCTGACGGTCCAGGTAAACACAAGTGCTTAAGTTCCTCATGCACGGGAGAGTTTTACACTTGTATCTATTTAAACTCATGGCCTGAAGCAAGGTTAGCATTTCTGCAAAATACCAATTATATTTTAGCATTAATATCTGCTAGGTCTAGCTGTGAATCATGGTCTTCCTTTGTTTTGAAAGAAATGTTACATTTGCTTCTGCTTTTTTTTATATTTTAAATATTGACCTAGTACATTTCTCTTAGCCCTGAGTGAGCGTTTCAAAATCTGACCCACCCATGCCTTTGTTGTATGTATACTTAATGTTCTCAAGTGAATTACTGAGAACAATATCAAAAGTGAAAAGATCAGGTTACTAGGCTCTCAGAGGACAAGTTCTTCGCTCAAGGGCAAAAATTCAAAGGCTGCAAAAATGGTGTAGCAAGGTCCGTGTGAGAAAATAAACTTCTTTAAGCTATGGGAGAGAGAGAGCACAAAGGGCAGAAGCAAAATGCTGGACTGGCAGACTTTGGAGTCTGCGGTACAAGGTGTTCTAGAAACTCATTTGACCTCAAAGGAAAGTAAAAACAAATATAAACAATAGGACTATATGAAACTAAAAAGCTTCTGCAGAGCAAAAGAAACTGTCAATAAAACAAAGAGGCAACCAACTGAATGAGATCATTGCAAACAATACCTCCAACAGAGGACTGTTGTAATATCCAAAATAGGTAAAGTACTCATAGAACTCAACCAAAAACAAAACAAAACAAAACAAAAATCCAATTAAAAAAATGGACACAGGACCTGAACAGACACTTCCTCTAAGAAGACATACAAACGCCAATAGATACGTGAAGAGATGCTCAGCTTCTTCCGCTATTAGGGAAATAAATGCAAATCAAAACCACAAGGAGATAGCATCTCACACCTGTTAGAATGGCATCACCAACAAGACAAGTAATAACAAGTGTTGGAGAGGCTGTGGAGGAAAAAGAGCCCTCATACACTGCTGGTGGGAATGTAAATTGATTGGTACAACCCCTATTAAAAACAGTATGGAAATTCCTTAAAAAATAAAGAACAGAATCACCATACGACCCAGCAAATCCCTCTTCTTGGTATCTACACAAAGAATCTGAAAATGTTTATCCATAAAGATATATGTACTCCAATGTTCATTGTCACATTAATTATGGTGGCCAAGATATGGAAACAACCAGTGTTCTTCGAGGTATATATACATAATGGAATGCTACTCTGCCATAAAAAAAGACAAAATAGTGCCATTTCTGACAACATGGATGGATCTTGAGATTATCATCCTAAACAACGTAAATCAGACAAAAAAAGTCAAGAGCCATATGATTTCAGTCATGTGGGATATAGAAAATGAAAGCAACAAACAAAGAAACAAACAAAAACTCATAGACACCGACAATTTATGGTTACCAGAGGGTAAGGGGGGAACAGAAGGTAGATGAGGGTAAACGGGGTCAAATATATGGTGATGAAAAGAGAACTCTCGATGTGAACACACAATGCGATATATACATGATGTATTATAAAATCATACACTTGAAACTTATATAACTTTACTAACCAATGTCACCCCAATAAATTTAATTTTTTTTTAAAAGAAACTCATTTGATCCGGTCAGTATGATCATGATTCCACAGATTCTACAGCACCAGTAATGAACCGCCAAAACAAATAATCAGTTTAAAATAATATATTTTTTTCACAACACCTAATATATCACTATTGGCTTTATCCCATTTTGCCTCATACAATGCAGTTCGATTGATGGCTACCCATTGCTTATGAGAAAGATTTAATGCATGTGAACTTGTTTATTTTCTTAGAGCACGTGCACCAAATCATTCCTATAGAAAGACTTGATGTGTTGTTATCAGAGTTAGATTTAAATTCTAACTGTGCCTGATATAAGCTAATACTTAGCATTTATACAATTCTGTTTCCTTCTTTGTAAAAATATGCAAGTATACTAAATTAAGACGATGAAATAAGACTTAGGATGGTCTACTGGGAAAAATACACTTTTGGGTCATTATATTATAGGGTTATTTTCTAATCTGATTCTTATCAGCTGTGTGATGTTTGGCAAAGCACTTGGCTTCTTGAAGCTAAACAATAACATACAAAAATTTGGGAGCTCTACAAGTGGTAGGTGGTATTGTTACTGCTTTTGTCATTAATATTTTAAATAAAAAACTACTTGATAATAATGTGCCTAATATTTGCTAGCATTGTATTCTTGCTTTCCTACTTACAAATATTGCTTCATTAATCTCACACTTTTTTTTGTGAGAATTTACAATGCTAATGCATGGGAAGGAGCTTGAAAAATGGAGTTATTATTATTATAATAAGCACCCCATATCAGTTGAACATATTAGTGTAAAAAAGGAAATAGGTAGCAGGAAAAAAGTTCTATTCAAAGCTTCAAAGAGACAACATACCTAAATATTCAAATTAATTCCACAGTTCTTTAAGATCAATATCATTAAACAAACCACCCTCAGGCACATTTTGTATATTTTTGCTATTTCAATTAATTGCTAAATATTTTAAACTCAAAAATTAACTCAGATTTGACATATACAGATGACCATATATAGAACCATATTTTCTGATATATATGGATAGAAAATTTAAAAACACCTTAATGTACATGAACACATTTCCAGTTAAAATAAAAGGCTCGTGTTCAACTTTAAACCAAAGTAAATTTTTGTGCTTGGGCTGTCAAGTAAGATAATAGTATATATTATACAAATTTTGATAGAGCACCATTATAATAAAGTAGTCCATAAATAGACAAAACTTCAAAAATCTTTAAGTGAGGATTAAATGGGGCAAATCCTTTCTTAGTTTCATCGTCTTACTTGTTCAGTTTACTTCGCACAATTTTGTAAATGAGCTTTATAAAGGTTTCTAAGAGATAAAACTTTGATTCTTAAATCTTTTCCTTAGAGCACCATTACATGACTACACAGCTTTCAAATATTAAAAAGGAGAATCTTTCTATAAGATTACTGTTTTCATTCATAGGGCAATTATCAGCAGGTGTATTTTCATAATCTTAAATAATTTCTATGTGAGAGTTCCTAAAGTTATCTACTCGAAATAAAAGAAATGTATTATTTACACAATTACAACATTTTTATATTTCAGTCATCTGGTGACTGCTTTCCTCCTGAATTTGTGTACATTTTGGGTTTTTCCCCCCATTTGTAACTTTAATAAAAAATGAGGTTTGCATTTAATTCATGGGCTACTGAAAAATTGCTATAAAGAGCTATATGCACATATGTGAATAAATATAGTTAGTGTTTGCTGATATCTTTTAAAATATTTTCCAGCTTTATTAAGATATAATTGACATATAACATTGTGTAAGTTTAATGTGTACAATGTATTTGATATACGTATATGTTGCAAAATGATTTCACAATGATTGCCACAATAAGTGTAGTTAACATGTCCATCACCATAATACATATTTGCAAATGGCTAAGAAAGTAGATTTTAAAAACTGTCACCCCCCCGAAATTACCCACCACTTTGCTACCACCCGTGTGTGAGTCATGTTACTACACAGGCTGTAACCCAGCCTTCCACGTCTATTTCCAAAATTTGCCTCATGTAATTTTTCTGGTACTTGTTTGTTGAGAGAGAAAACAGGAGGTACGTGTAAGGGTTGGGAGGTGGAGCCAGACAAGCATCAGTACATAATCATTGTCACCATGGCCCCAGGGTAGCAGGGACGAAAGTCTGTTTTGCAATGACTTCCTCTGCACAGGTGCTGCCAGCGATTTGGGAAGGACGCTGTCAGAAACACGCGGGTGCAGATATCTCTTTGAGATCTTGATTTCAATTCTTTAGGCTTTTTACCCAGAAGTGGGATTACTGGATCATAAGGTAATTCAATGTTTACATATTTAAATATGTCATTTGATGAAATTGGAGATAAGCATATACCTGTGAACTCATCACCACCTTCGTGGTAATAACATAGCCATCATCTCCAAAAGTTTCCTCCTGCTCCTTTGTTTTGTTTGTTTGTTTGTTTTGTTTGTGTGTGTGTGTGTGTGTGTGTGTGTGTGTATTAAGAACACTCAACATGACATGTATCCTCTTAACAAAATCTTAAATGAAATCATGTAAATAAAACATACAGTATGTGTCCTCCTGGGATTGGCTTACTTCCCTTAGCAATCAATACCTCGATAAAGCTATTTTTTAAAAAAATAAATCTGTTAAGAGATTAGATTTCATGTCGTGTTCTTACCACCACAAAACAATAAAAATTTTTTAAAAAAGAGGACTGTGATGTCTTTAATCTTTATAAATATTAAACTGTCAATTAACAACAGGCCATATGAGGTTAAACAGTAGGCAAATTTCTATATGCTTTAAAAACAAAATGTTAACAGCATCACAAAAAGTATTGAGAAACCTAAGAAATAGTAATCAATTAACTGTGGACACAAATTTACATACTATCTCTGAAATAAGTTACATTTAGAAGTATATATAACTATACATTTTAATGCAAACACAAATATAATACTCTTACTTATATAAGAAGAAGTTAAGAATAATTCCAAAATTTCAAAATTGTAGGCACGATACATTTTTGTGCATTTGAAAATAATGTAATACAGATGATTTATTTCTAAACAATAGCAACAAATGTTTGTCTTACATAAATTTTCTGCTATTTCTCTGTAACATCAGAAAGCTAATTAGAAAATTGAAAGATATCACTGGAAATAAGACAGAAAGAATGCTTTGCTAATATTAAGACATGACTTCAGGATAATTAGAATTAAACTGACAAAATGATATCTTGGTGAAATGCTCTCCACTACAATTGATTCAGATGACGAGAATAAAGAAAAAGAATAAGTTATTCTAATCTAGGGAGAAAACAACGTAACGCTGCACACACACCCTTCCACAGTAATTCTAACTTCTATCATCTGCGATGCAATATGAATGTTACTTGGAAACTGTGGGGGACAATTGTACAATAATTGAAAGGCATTTTATTTATCCATTTTCATATAAAAATGATAACTCCCTTGAGAAAGTTTCAATTTTTATCACTCCAGAGATCATTAATTGTAATAGCACTTTAACAAAACTCCTAAACAAAGTACATTTTAAAAGTTCTACTCTTTTTTGAGCACGAAAATCTAACAGTTCAAATTACGATGGCATTTGAGTAGTGTAAAATTAAATTTTTTCTGTGATTATTATATAGAGTTTTAAATAAAACCTAATGAGCTTTGAATTTGCTTTGTGATCTTGGACAAGACAGTAAATAACTTTGTAGCTCAGGGATTAAATAACTTTTCAAGCTAGGAACTTAGGCTCTAAATCCTATTTTAATGATAAAGTTCCCGTCTTCACATTAATTAGTAGGCAAGTTATGTGAATATATAACTTTTGTTTAATGATAAGAAGAAGAACCATAGGTCCAAAAAAATTATTCTTGGATGGGTGACATTTTAGTGTCCATTAGGTATGTTGCTTAAGAGGGACATTCCACAGCTTTGAATTAGGCTGATGATATCAAAACCAGGAAAAACACAGGAGGGATGGGAAGGTCAGTACAAGCCTCTCATCATTTTTGAAAGTAAAATTCAAGAGAAAGGGTTGTAGATGATTGGAGTTAGTCAGTTGAAATTCCTGGTGTATAAAATTAGAATATCCTTTTTCAGCTTCTAAATACATATAGCTATTCATGTCCACTTGAGATAATCCATTCACTTTCGGGTAGCTCAGATTAGATGGATAAGTTTTTTTGTTTTCTTTAAAATATAATAAATTTCTGAGCATTTAGAATATGATATAGTCAATTATTTTATTGAAAGTCAAATGGCTATTTTGAAAAGTATAATTTTGTAGCTTTTTAAAATAATAAGCAATAAGGAGGTATTTAGCTATTTTTAGGGGAAAATCTATTAAAATGTCTGTCTATACAATAAATATACATACCCTATGCATACCTTAAAAACCTTACATTTTTCAAAAAAGAAAACAAAATATAATAAATTGATAAAAAAATTCTATTTATAACCGCAAGAGAAAGATAAAACTAATTTTAACAAACATAAATATAAAAAGCTTTTATGAAGTAAACTAAAATATTAAATAGATGTTTATTCTTTTGTAACATATTAGTTTAATATTATTGCATTCAAAGTAATGACTATCCTTTATTTGATCTGAAAACAAATGTCTACAACAAACCATGCGAAAATATCAGAACTATTATGAAAAAGAAAGGGCTTTGGGCCCTTTTTTATATTAAAGGAGAATCATAAAGCTATATGTATTAAAATATGACATTAGTTAAGAATAATCAAGAAAATAAATGCAGGGGCCAGCTGAGTGGAGCGTTAGTTAAGAGCGTTAGTTAAGAGCTGGCTTGGGACGACAGAGGGCCCTGGTTCAGATCCCACATATGAGGGCCAGTGACACTGCCCTCCACAGCTAAGATGCTGAACAACAGCTCAACCTGGAGCTGGGCTGCCATGAGTCGCCAGCGACGGCGTAGGCTGCATCCCCTGTGGCAGTGGGTTGCCATGGGCTACCGTGTGTAGCCAGCAGCCAGCGTGAGTGGCCAGCAGCCACTGTGAGCGGCCATCCAGAAGCCAACGACTGATCTGCCTCGCCAGGGAAGAGCGCAATGATGGTGCCAACTAGGGCCAGTGAAGCAACGTCCTCCACAACCAGACTGAAGAACAAAAGGACAGCAACTTGTTTGTTCCCCTTCCCCCAATTCCCCAGCGCTGTTCCCATCCCCCAATTCCCCAATAAAAATCTAAAAAAAAAAAGCAAAGTAATATAGTTCTGAAATATTAATAAAATTACAATTGGAATTTTTTATGTGACAAAAATTTTACACAATTTAAATTACTAAGAAATTGATAGGTCTTTTTAACAAAATTTTTGCAATAACTGATTAGCATTTGGAGAAAAGTAAGAATAATTCTTTACCAAATTTTTGAAACTTAAACCAAGTTCCATAGGTAAAATGTTTGATACATGAAAAATTAAACTATGTAGCAAGAAATAGTGGGTGAATATTTTATAAACATGGAATGAGAATATCTTTCTAACCAAAACCCATCAGGTTTCAAAACCAAAAAGCCATAAAGGAAAATATTAATTATTTTGACTATCCAAAACTAAAATATCTGCTTCATAAATAATTTAAAAACCCTGAGAAGTAGGAAAAATATTTTCAGCGTATTTGAAAAAGGCTGGTATCCTTAATAAACAGATATTGCAGTATAGAAAAAAATGATCAGAAATAGAATACAAAGGACCAGTATCCACAAAAGAAGATGAACCTCACTCATATTTAAGAAACATAAATAAAAACCACAACGAGATACTATTTTAGTCCTATTGGAAAATTATAAAATCTAAGTGACCATCAGAATATGACAATAAGTGTTGGTGAGAGTAAGAAGCCAAAACTCTCATAAAAAGTTGGTTAGCATGTAATTGATACTACCATTGGGAGAGCAGTTGGTAGTTACCCATCAATATTACTTTTTATAATATAAATCATCTTACCCCTCAATTCCACTTCTAAAATAGATAACACATACTTTCCCAAAGATATGTATGCAAGACTTTTTCTTACAATGCAATTTGAAACATTTTTAAAAAAGGGAATAATTCAAATGTCTATCAGTATTAAACTTGTTTAATAAAACTCATTATAGAATTCTCAGATTATAGTAAAAATAATGAGAAAGAAATATGTGTTCTGAAATGGAGAGATTCTAAGATATATTGCAATTGAAAACTGGAAAAACTATACACAAAAAAGTTCTGCAAAGAAATAAGTAATTCTTGCCAATGGTTTAATCTAAAGAATAAAACATGTGTAAGTGTATGTCGGGGGCGGGGAGATGCAATGAGAAGAAAGTAAGGGACTTATAATTTATATTTCTAATACATTTTTAAAAATCACTAGGTTTAACATTTTTAAACAGCAATAACAGAACATACATATACGGGGGTGCCAAAAATGTATACAAGTGGACAGTTGGTCAGCGTTCTCAAGCAGTAGTTCGCCATCATCAGAAGTCTCTGGAGTATGATGGGAACCACTTTGAGCACCTCTTGTAATTGTAGAAGTCAAATGTGACTTGTATTCATCTTTTGTTATTGGTGTATATTAAGTACTACAATTTTAATAGTTTTTTTCCTTTCTTAAAATGTGTATACATTTTTTGGCACCCTCTGTGTGTATACACACACACATTTACACATATACATATAGGTATATACATAATGCATTATATACATAATGCATACATATATACATAATGTTACTATTTTACTTTCCCATGAAAACTGCAGTAACCCTAAGTCTACTTCTCTATCCCATGAGAGCTTTGTCTTTCCTTCACCTTTTTTTCCATATCGCTGGTTACCACCTTCTCACACACAAATTATTTTATTTGCTTTTTATTCAGGTAGCTCCTTGGAGCTGAAATTTTGTTCCCAATTCCTAGAAAATGTCTGGCAACTCTAAACACAATAAATATTTGGTAAATCAATGATTCAAATTACTCTACGTTGTAGAACCATTTACACGTGAAAGCCATGGCTCTAAGATCTTTTTCTGTTTGTTTAAGTAAAGTTTATTGGGGTGGCAATGGTAAGGTAACATAGGTTTCAAGTGTACAGTTCTGTACGGCATCATCTACATACCTCATTGTATGTTCACCACCCAGAGTCAGCTCTCCTTCCATCACCATTTATTCGATGCTATTTACCCACATCAATCTGAGCTACTCCCTTTTACCCTCTGGGCTCCAGCTAGCCCACCTCTCTTTTTGTTTCTCCCCTGAAATTTCTAGCTCTTACCACAAGGCACTGGAACAACCAATTTCTTCTGCCTGGAATATCTCCCTTCTCACGTATCAGCTATTTTTCTCTTTCATATAACAGCGCAAATACAACTCTCTTAGACAGGGCTTTCCTGGTCAGTTGGTGCTTAGTTTTTTTTTTTTCTTTCTTAGCAGTGAATTATCTTACTATAGAGACGTGAGCATATTGTCAAATCATATTTTTTGTTTGCTGTTGTATTTAAAGATTCCATCCCAGAGTAAGTTACTAGGGCCATACAATCACTTTAAAAAAATAAATCTCTCTTCATTCATGTTCTAGTGTAGTGACTCCTTCATATCATGTTTCAATATATACATATTAATCAATAAATATTATATACTTTTTTATCCTTTACATCCATGCTATGTATAGCAGTGCCTGATGACATGTACAGTGTAGGCTCAGTACATATTTTTTAATAAATTCATTCAAAATTAATTCAAGTCAAGCAGAGCAAAGGAGGTGATTGAATTGATCAATGATTATTCTATGGATTTAATAAACATCTTATTTTATCTGTATTGAGCCCTTAGTACCTTCCAGCCCCTTAACTATTCAATTTGCTTTGTAATGGTTACTAACAATACATTTGCTTCCAAATGCACCTTATAGTCTGTGTCTTATTACTTAGTCACTCACTTTCTATTAATTAAGTCCCGTGTGTAGTTTCCCTTTCCTGACATCGCTTTAGAAATGCTTAGACAACCATAAAGAGTACAGACTGTAACTCCATGGTCTTCACCCATCGGAAACTGCACAGCATTTTCTATCTCCCTCCCAGTCACAACCTCTCTCATTCCTGATGGCAGCAGCTGCAAATTTTCTGGTAGTTCCTTTAGCTACACATCAAACACACACACACACACACACACACACACACACAGAAATAGAGAAGATATGCATTTTATAATGTTTTTATAAAGTATATATACATATTATGTTCGAGTGTGTGTGTGTGTGTGTGTGTGTGTGTGTGTGTGTGTGTGTGTGTAAAATGCCTCATGGAATTCAAATCAGTAGGGGCAACAGTTTAAAAAGAAATCAATTTTATCAGAATATAGTAAGTGCTCTGAACAGAGAAGAACAATATGACACATGATGAAGGAACAAACGCAGCTACCACAGAAGTGTTGGGTCAGGGAGGATAGGTAATATCTACCTTGAGAACCGTGTGACTGGAAAAGTTCATCTTGCTAAGGAGCAACGGGTGTGAGATTATTCTAGAGAGAGTGGAAGGTGCCACCATGGGAGCTAGGATGGCACACCGAGGTGAGGCTGGCGTGCAGGACAGCACGTGATGAGGAGTGGGGAGGACATGGGAGGAGAATGTGGCTGGGAAAACATCTCTGGAAAGTGCAAATTGTTAGGATTGATATATGTTCTGATGCACAAAAAGCTTAGTGGAGAAAAACAGGTTTCTAGAGAGAGAAAAACATATCCGAAGTGGTGTGAGGATAAAATGCATCTACTGGAGTACCCATGTGGTCTGCTCTGGCCTCTGACGGTTTAGAGAGCATGGGGCTTGAGACTCCTTTGCAGCTGTTATTATTGCTGTGAATTTATTAACAAGGTTTTGAGCAGTACAAAAAAATAGAAAGAAGAAATTAAAATCACCTGTTGTTCCACCAATCAGCGTTGCCTCCATTGAGCATTTTAACAGATGTCCTTCCAGCAGCTTTCTACGCAGATGAGACTAGATATTATTTTACACCTTAAGGATAAAATCTGTAGATGTATCCAGTAGCCCCCAGGAATTCTTGTTCTGCAGTTTTAACAAAGTTAGCAACTCCTAAGAAGCCACAGTCTTTTTTCACTTTGCACATGTGCAAATGTTATGTAATGATAGACTTAAAAGAGTCAATTTCATACTGAGGTTTATTTCAGCATATTTCCACCTAGAAGTCAGCAACTCATGCAATTTCCTTGGATATCCCTCCTGGAAACGAATATCCTAAGCTGTGGCTCAAAAATGTTTCCACAAAAGGGGACAGCTTTGGAAATTGCTTTGATAATAGCCAAAATATTTGACCACTTAAAACCTCTTGGTGAAATTATACTAATCACATTTCTCATTGCGCCTGCTCTGTCACTCTTGCCATTAGACCATGTTCTGTCTCCTTTTGGCTTGGACAAAAGTGAAAATGAAATTGCACAGGCAACATAGCATCTATATCTTTTTTATAATAAATACTGGCTGTGTGCAAGTGTGTCTTCTGCTTTCTGCATTCCAAGTGGGTTTAGAAATAAGAAGGTAAACAAACATAGAAACAATCTGCATTGGAATAGAGAGATTTGGGTGTAAATCAGGCCTTCCCACACACCCTATGAAATTTGACAATTTGTCTAACTTCACATATACTCGGCTCCGACATCTGTAAAATGGAGTTAATAGCCTACATTAGAAAAGTGCTTTGAATACGAAAAGATGTTATATTTGAAGTTTATGGTACATACTAGGAACTCAAAAATACTACTTTTCTTTTTATCTTCTTCAAGTTTTGAATCAACAAATTTTAATTACAATGCCTGATAAACAGTTGATACTTGTTAAAAGGTTATTATTCTAAATTCAGATAAGATATTGGAGTGTAAATTCAGTTTTAAATACTCTATTGATTATATATAAGAAATTTATTAACTTATAGATGCTTATCTTTGCCAACATTTTAACAAATGTTTCCATAATAGTTGCTCCCAGATTGCATAAAAAAAATAAAAGTACATATTATAATCTACTAGCTTGAATGCCTACTCATCACTTAAGATTTGTAGCTCTTGGTTGGCTCAGAGGGTCAGCCTTCCAAATATCCTCAGCCTTTGTAAGCACTCACTCCAACTTGTCATAGCTTACTAACCATTTCTCTTTTAATACTCTTACCAAATTATGAAATAATGTTTTGCCTTACATGTGGCTGAATTCACCAATAGGCAGACAGCCTCATGAGAAAAGCACTAGTATAACTACAGTGCTTGGCAATTATGTTTCCATAATAGCTGGAAGAAGATATAAAAAAAAATAGTCAAGTGGAAAAAAATTTGAGGAAAACTAATTATAAAAAATAATTATGATAAATAAGCAGGGTTTCTGAGTTCTAAGAGCACCACATGCACCCATCTGGCAGCTTCAATTACATGTAAAGAAAGATATCAGATGTATTGTTTTAATAGGAAGTATGACGTTTGGAGATATTTTATTTAAAAGAAATATCCTTAAAATAGTCTATCATTCAATGTGTGTTGACTATGTTGGAGATTATGATTAATATCACTCCTATTTTAAATGAGGAATGATTGCATGTAAACTTCTTAATGATTCACTTATGATTATTTTACTCAGAAAAAATAAGACAAAGTTAACGTCATTATCAGTCTGTTCAAAAGGAGTTTTGACAGACTATATTATGATTTCCATCCCTTGAGGGCTGGAAAGAGAAAGTAATATGTGTGATATTACAACACGTGCATGTTTTCTTTTAAACTGTACAGTTTCCTACAGGCCAATATGACTTGGCTATAAAAAAAGTGTGTGTTTCCTCAAAATTACTGAACTCTGTCTGCATAAGAGTGATGTACTCTTTTTTTTTTTTTTTTTTTTTAGCT
>NW_017732431.1:373952-401926 GCF_001890085.2 Hipposideros armiger | reverse complement strand
CAACTGAGCCACTCGGCCGGCCCAAGTGATGTAGTGCTTGAAGTACGAATAATTAAACTCTAACACATTTTGTCCTAAAGGGCAGGAGGAAGGAGCTGGAAGCATTTTTGAAACTAGTGGTCTCACCCTGGATGTACAGAATAATCGGGGAGCTTTAAAATGATCAACATACCATCGGCAGTCATCTTGGTGAGTTCACTGCCCTGGAACTGAGCGGGACAGCCCTGGTTTTAAGAGCTTTCCAAGCAACTTCAAGGGGTAGCTCAGCTGGGGGACCACTGGCTTAGAGGAAGCAACACAGAACTCTCAAACATGGACTGATGTATAACAGATGACGTCTTTTCTAGGTGCTGCTTGGACTGACTCCCACTGTCATCATCCAGAGAGCAATAACCAAACAAAAAGACCAAAAAGCAGAGATTGGGGGTGCCATGGAATAGGTACGTGTGTTGTTTTTAGTTCCTCTGTAGAAGTAAATATTTGACTCCCTCCCGTTCTCCCTCTTTTCTGAATTGCTTCATACACTCACATTACGTACATTGATAGACAAAATAGAGTTTGAAATACCTACTCTGTACTTTTGTATTTGTCCAAAAAAATTAATAGATGGCCTCACGATAATATCTCTGAGAATATGCAATTGCAATGATCAGACTGCAAAGTATTGCTTGTTATTAAGTATACAAAAAAGAAAAATGGAGAACTACAGAGTAATATACAACAGCACTCTATTAATTTATAAATAAGACCATGAACAATATACATGTTATACATTCATATTTTAAAGCTCTGTATTTGAAGTTATTTCAGACCAATCGAGCCACACAGAAATTGTATTTTCAAACTTTTTATGTATCATTCAACTCATTGCATTCATTGCCTTTCTTCAATTAGCAAGTTATCAGCCTGATGCTTTTGCAGTTAACAAATATAACTCCAGAGAACCTGATGTGTTAAGTCTTCATCTATGTTGTCAACATCCATTAGTTACCAGCAGACTGTTTTCATACCTACTGCTACTATAACAGTAAATCATGTTACACTCCACCCTCACTTTACAAGATTATTAGTTCTTAATTATTGTTTGAGCAACTTAGCGGCAAAGTGATTAAGAAAACTAAGAACGCCCACTGAAGGCGTTAAGGATATAAGGAAACTTGTTGTATAGTGGAAAGATGTCGGGGGGAATGAAAACTGGGGGGGGGGTTGAACAGAAGAAAATAAACACAGAGGATGAAATAATTGGGTCTGAAGTATAACTAAATGACAGGATGGCTGTTAGACAAATCGAGAACATAGAGTTAAGCAGTCTTTGTGGTTGACTGTATTTGAAGACTGGTGAGGGATATGATTATAATATTTTCAAGTTTCTAACTGATAGAATTGGGTGGATAATAATGTGCCTATAATTTTCATAATATTCCAGTTGATGGTATTAGGTAGAATATGTTGAATCAGTCATCATTAACACATAATGTGTCATGAATAAAAACTAAGACCTAGAGGGCCGGCCAAGTGGTGTGTTGGTTAAGAGCTGGCTTGGGACGCCGGCTCTGAGCAGCAGGACCCCGGTTCGGATCCCACATGGGGGCCAGTGATGCTGCGCCCTCTACAGCTAAGATGGTGAACAACAGCTCAACCTGGAGCTGGGCTGCCGTGAGTCGCAGGTGATGGCATAGGCTGCAGTGGGGCTGCAGTGGGCTACTGTGAGCTACTGTGGGTGGCCAGCAGCCACTGTGAATGGCCATGAGCCACTGTGAGTGACCGTCCAGTGGCTGGTGACTGATCTGCCTCGCCTGGGAAGAGCGCAATGATCACAATACCAACATGGGTCAGTGAAGCAACGTTCTCCACAACTAGACTGAAGAACAAAAGGACAGCAACTTGTCTGTTCCCCTTCCCCGATTCCCCAATAAAATCTTTAAAAAACAAAAACAAAAAAAAACTAATACCTAAATATGATGAGTCATAAACATAACTGTGTTCTCCTTAAATTAATTAACAACAATAAAATAGTTGAAATGACAACAGGAAAACTATATTATAATTATAGTTAAAATTAGGGTTATAATACTTGCAATTCTTGTATATTATTCTACAGAGTAATTGACACTGTAGTTAAAAGGCTTTTTTAAAGATTTAGTTGAGGGATGAAGTTAAGAGCATGAAAAGTGAGATTTGAGGGAACGAAACACTGGGGAGTCCTCGAAAAACAGGGACCTTCGGTGAAGATTCAGAGAAATTGGTTAAATTAAGAACATATTGAAAAAGATGATGAAAGAAAACTTTTCAATCACAAAGTTTTAGTTGGATAATAAAAAAAGTACATTTGAGATTTTCTTGGCTCCAACTTTGATAAGCAGTAGGTGTTTCTGTGGAAATCTATTAATAGCACAGCTGTCTATTTGAGAAAATGGGAACAAGATGTTCTTATTAGATCTAGTCTTTCTTAATATCTCCATAATAATAAGTTATGGTGATCCATATAAAATATTGGGTTGTCGGAGAAGTCATGACATATTTTTTCTATGTTATGACTTTTCCGACAACCCAATCGATCCTTTAATTACATTTTAAGCAGTTAACTTATAAATGCACATGAGCTAAATGCATACATGTAAGAAAGATTAACTCATGCTACAAAAGGAGTTCAAAATTTATCTACGTCACTTCCCAACATGGTGGTAAATAAGAAACCATCTCACACAGATAATGGGTGTAATTTTTTATATGCTAACTCTATGTGCATATTTATTTTATACAGGTATATTTATGTACGGTGAAAGGCACAGACTGTAAGTATAAAATTTGATGTTTTGACTAATTTAAACGTCTGCAACCAAGGATTCTATCAAAACTTAGAACATGTCCTTCCCCTCAGAAAATTTTCTCAAATGCCCTTCAAATTAGTTTTTATCAGCCAGAGGCAAACACTGTTCTTATTTCTATCAGATCTTATTCACCCATCACTTTACCTAAATAGAATTGTGCAGCATATATTCTTTATATGTCAGTCTTTTTACCCCCAACATAACGCCCTGAGGAATAATAAATGTTATCAGAAGTAGTACATTCATTCCATTGTATCATATACAATATGTTCAACCTCTCGTCTGTTGAAAATGTTCCTTTTATTTCTAATTTGCTAGGGTTCTATTTTATTATCATACATAGGTTTTGAATTTTTCAAGTAATTTTACTGCATCTACTGTGAATAATAAAGGTTTTTTTCTGTCTCTTAATAAGGTGAACTTCATTGATTGACTTAATTTTGAATAGTGCATGAATTCTGTATTTCTGGTAGAAATCATACTTGGTCATGTTATAAAGTTGACCCGTGTACAATGCGGGGGGGTTAGAGGCGCAGTGGAAAACTTATGTATAACTTTTGACTTCCCCAAAACTTGATTGTCCCTAGGTATTCATAGGGTATTTGTTCCAAAACATATGAATACACAAGTCCCTTATATAAAGTAACACAGATCAACACATCTGCAGACTGCCAACCATGAATTGAAAGCAGTACAGACATTTATGGGAAAAAAAATTCATGTATAAGGGGACCCTCATATTTCAAACCTGTGTGTGAAGGGTCAAATGTATTATATATTGGATATAGTACTGAATTCTAGCAAATATATATAAAGAAGTAATACCTATTCTATATAAACTGCTCAAGAAATTAGAAAATGATGGAGTATTTGCTACTTCATTTTACAGGACAGCATTAGTCTAAAACCAGAGTCATTAAAGTAAACTGTAGACTAATTAATATCCATCATGAACATAGGTGCAAACACTTTTAATTTGATTTTCTAGAATATCAAATCCATCAACAGGCAAGGTGCATAATGCATTGTGACCAAGGGGTGTTTTCCCCAGGAATGTTGGTTTTATCATATGAGGGAAAAAAATTAACTTTATGTGACAGGCTACATGATTTTTCCACCTAACTATCAATGTCTACATCCTTGGAAATGGTGAATATGTTAACTTACTTGGCAAAAGAGATTTTGCAGATATAATTACATTAAGCATCATGAGATGGGAAGATTATCCTGAATTTTCTAGGTGATCCCTAATTTAATAATTTCAAGTGTCCTTAAAACAGGGATGTGGAGGGAGATTTGACTACAGAAATGGGCTGTCAGAGTCATGCAGCCTGAGAAGGACCCCAACAGTCCTGCTGTCTTTGGGATGGAGAAAGGGGCCAGGGACCAAGGGAAGGGAGTATTTTCAGAAACCAGAAAGACAAGGAAGCAGACTCACCTCTAGAGCTTCCAGAAGGAACCAAAGTGTGTCAACACTTAGATTTTACTCCAGTGAGGTCCACTTCAAACCTCTGACTTCCAGGACTATAAGAAAAGAAATGTATGTTGTTTTAACACAAAATTGTGTTGTTATAATGCTCGTTTGGGCACAATTTGTTACAGCACTAATAGGAAACCATATTCATTCATTATACTTTTTATTTCTCATTCAGGGATATCAACAATGTTATGTGTGTGCTAGATCTTAAGACTCAAATTTCACAACCCAGTCAGAAATGTGACTTGTATTTAAGAACATCTGGGATTTGTATTTCCAGAAATACAACCACTGTTGCTAGGGGTGCCATAGATGTGCAGGAATCTGGATATAGTTGCATATTTTACTTGAATATTTTCTTGCCTTTTGAAGAAAATGCTAGAATTACAAAGTCTGGAGAACTTACACTATTTGTCCAACATAAATTCTGTTGTGAAATGAGTTATTTAGAACAGAGACAAAGAAGTTTTACTGGTAAAACACAGAAACTACAAAAGATAAGCAAATTCATAAGAAGCCAGCAACTTGACCTCCAGGTATCACTTTTGATGGTGAAGTACTTCCTCTCCATTATCAATGACAAATAAAGCCAGTCATTTACCAAATTTATTTATTTATTTATTTTTTAGCTGAGCCATCCTGCCACCTGTTGGCAGCTCAGCGGCAGCTCAGCTCGGGCCAGATGAACTGCTGATGCTCAGAGCTCAAACCCTTGACCGAGCTCTTAACCAACTGAGCCACTCAGCTGGCCCCAAAATTTCTTAATCAAGGAGATATGTGGATACAGGATGAAGACTTCCTTTGATTGAGTACCGTCATTACACAACTTTATGATTCTAATAACATTTAACATGAAGTATAGGGTGAAACTGATCCCCTACAAATGCTCTGAAAAAAAAAAAAAAGGAAATTTACCTGATCATTACATTCAAACACACTGCTGTATTTGTAGGGACACATGTCAAAGTCACACATGACCCAGAAGAAGACAGGAAATGCCACTGTGATGTCACTTTTCCACATTACACATCATAATCATGCTAGAAAATCATCCTCCATTTCCCTGGCATTTCTACAAGCCCAGGCATTCACAGTCCTACATCCCAGGACAGTGTCTGTCCAATGAATGAGTGAACAGGTTTATTTATATATGGAGATGTTCCAGGTGAAGTCTCCTTCCTTGTCCGGGATGAAGTTGGCTTATATTCCAGGGGGAGGATGATAAAGCCTTTGTCACAGGCAAAGTGTACACAGAGTTATCAGCAATCCCTGCTAAGGTCGGAGGTCCCTAAGCTGAGAGTATTCCTCACCTGTGACCCAAGTAACGTGCTCAGCATCTCGGTATGTGCGCTCTGCAAAATTCCCGTGATGACGGGGGAACAAACGGACCTAATGTGAACATCAAGTTCACATTCTCTTTTGTGCCACCAGCAATATTCTGTCTAAATGCATTTGGTCCCATTGTTTTCTTACCACCAACTATATATATAGAGAGGGTGCCAAACATGTATACACATTTTTAAAAGGGAAAAAAATGTATTAAAATTGTAATACTCATATACAAATAATGAAAGATGAATATGAGTCATGTGTATACTTTTTATTGGCACCCCTGGTGTTTACACGTATGTGTGTATAACACACACTGCACATATATGTATATGTCATACATATATTTAAATTAAAAATATCATTAAAAGGTTAAGCAAAGGAACACCCCAAAGTATCAATAATTTGAAACCACTGCTTGAAAAGGCATAGAATAAATTCTCAGACTATAATTGAACAAAACAAGAATTATGTGACACTAAATGTAATTCCAAATATCATACACTTGAAATTGTTAAGGCAAACCTACCAAAGAAACAACAAAACATCTCAGCAACTGCCAGTTTGAGAAATAGAGGGTTAGCACCGAACCTGAAATGTATTTTTTTTCGAAAACACACCAGGGAAAAAAAGTGGTCCAGTAAAACTCCCTTTAAAACATGCTATTGATAGGCCTCGTAATAAGCGCATACATGGTATTTAAACATGAAAACGTCCTTACCTATGGAATATTTTTAGTAGAATGTGGATAGTTCTCTCTAGAACTGTCATGGTAAGTGTTGGCTTTTTAGAAAATATTATTAAATAATACAGCTATCGAAGTATACAATGGGAGAAGTTTCTTAAAAAATATTTCCCTTTTGTGTAAAACACAATTTGTCAAGCGTGTGTATAAATGCTGGGCTACCACACATACTGATGTGGCAAGAGAAAAATGCGGAACTGAGTTGGCTGTCACTGACATTTCTATTTTACCTTTACTTCAAAAAATGCTTTTGTCCTTAAAATTATTAGTAACACAGGCTATTGAGTTAAATTTCTTCATGTAGGAAGGCAAAATGTTTCCATCATGTTTTACAGATAATTATAGTATAGAAGAGAGAGACCCAGCTGTTTATCAACAACAAAAACATAGGAGTGATAATCCAATATCTTTTTGAATATGAATTTAAAAAATGGACCTTGCTCAAGTCATACAATATTTATGGAAGTGTCATAAATACAAAAACAGCATTAATAGAGGTGCAATTTTAGCTTTTAAATAAAGTTGTCTGAGATTTAATTTAATGTCTTCTTGAGGTTGTCTTATTTGTCCTTTCTTTGAAACAGTCTTTATTTTTATAAAAAGTATGTAGTTGTGTTTCCAAGCTCTTTGTTCAATACACAAATTGATTTGTTGAATGTGATATTCATGATCTTGAAAATGAATGAAAAACTCATGCTTGCAGAAGTACAATATTTGGTTAAAAATGAATAAGTGGCATTATTTTCTCGCTATCTTATGTTCACGATGTGGTTGACTGAATTATTGATCCCGACTTTTCACTCCTCAGTGGACATTCTCCATTATACTCTTGCCGTGGCCTCATCGTAGCAGAAAGCCTGCACTTCATCACCTCTGGACTTTGAATTTGACTTAGTATTTGTTTTGGTCAATTTAATGTTGATGGATGTGAAGCAAACGGAGACTCAAATGCACTTTTCAGTCCTCCTTAAATACATTCTCCCTTTCCTGGACACAAGGAAGATAGCTTCCAATATTGTATTATCAAATGTTATTGGTGTTATTTCACATTTTGAAGTTTATTTTTCGGTTTGGGAATAAAGTTAAAAAAAATGAAAACACAAAACACTTATATTATTTTCCTTTTCTAAACTGGCTACACTAATGTGCTAGTCCCACTTATTGAAAGTCTGTCTTGTCCACATTTCTTGGTAGTGCCACTTCACCCTCACATCACGTCACCACTCCTTGTATCAGTGGGTTTGTTTCTGGATTTTCTATACTCTGTTACATTAATCCACATCCTATCCATTCTCCATTTGTTATCCTTTTTCCTATGAATCACCTTGGCATTTTAGTTAAAAGTCATACTCCAATACAAAACTGACTAAAATACAGATTTTAAGAAAACATTTTCTATCAAGCGATCTTAAGCTATTCTTAATTCTTTCCATTGCCATATACAATACATATTATATATAATATATACATATTATATATTATATTACACATTATATATATATATATTATGAATATTACATAATATATAATATTATATATGTTATATATTGTATATATTATATTATTCTTATTCTTTATTAAATTTATTGGAGTGACATAGCTTGGTAAAATTATACAGGTATCAAGTATATATTTCTATAATACATCATGCAAATATTTCATTGTGTGTTCACCATCCAGAATATGAAAGCAACAAACAAAGAAACAAAAACTCAGACACAGACAACAGTTTAGTAGTTACCAGAGAGTAAGGGGAGAAGAGGGAGTGGTAGAAAAGGGTAAAGGGGGTCAAATATATGGTGATGAAAAGAGAACTGTTCAATATATTTTAACATCAGTTTCTTAACCCCAGAAAAATTTTCCTGTGTAACTCTTCTATAAAATAGCTGTACCAATTTATTATGTTGTTGGAAAAGTCATGATGCATTTTTCCCATGTTTTTCGTTGCAAAAATGTGTTGTGACTTTTCTGACAACCCAATATATCCCTACTAGAGGTGAATGAGAACTTCTGTTGCTCTAAGTCCTCAACAAAATGCACCAATCTGTGTGTTTGGAGATATAATGATGAATAAAAGTGGTCAGAATGAACATGTAGACTTTTCCTGATCTTGGACTTTTAAGTATGATATTAGTGGTATTTTCTTAAAGGATATCCTTTACTATAAAACTGCCTTTCCATTTTCTATTTCTAGTTTGCTGAATGTTGCTAGCACTTCATTAGACATCATCTTTAATTTTTAATTGCGATTTCTGCATCTATCAAGATGATAATCATATGTTACTTTATCTGTAAATACGCAGGCTTATATAAGCTGATTTTTAAACCTTAAAACATATTTATATTCCTAGGATAAACCTAAGATGGTCATGATATATTGCTGCCTGTCATATGTTGCTGTATTTGACTTGCCAATATTTTGTTTTAAATATATCTCTACCTCTATATAGACTTATCTATGCTTTATTCATATAGTCATAAATACACAGTTTTGTTTTCTTGTAATAATCTTGTCTGATTTCTATATCAAAGTTTCACTGGTCTCATAAAATAAATTAATATGAGTTATTTCTCTCCAAGTATTAATATTTCTCTTCTATTTCTAGTAGTATAGTGTGTAGAATTAAGGAATTACAATGAGCAACGATGACATCGATATGTTGGGGAATTAGCACATTTGGAAAATAAAACATAGAGGCAGGCATATTTTACCAAGATACTCTATCTGTGATCATCCATAAATTTGAAATTGAGCTCAGGACCCTCAATGATACATTTTATATCATTTAAGAAGTCAGTATTATTAGACAGCCAGTCACAACAATAACAAAATATCTTGGAGATACAATTTATCTCCCAATAGCAATACAATTTTTGCTCATTAAAAAAAAGAATTATTGCGCTCTGAGCAACAGGGTCGCTGGTTCGATTCTCGACCTGAGCTGAGCTGCCGCTGAGCTGTGGCAGGATGGGTCAGCTAAACAAACCAACCAACAAACAAACAAACAAAAAAAGAATTATTCACTGAGTTTTTTCTTGTGCACTTTTCTTTACATGTACAAATAATACATATATTATAGTACTTTGCCTAAAATTGAAACTTTAGTCTCAAAGAAAAAATTAGAAGTTAAAAATATACACTATACCTTACTATGATTAATTGACTTCTAGAATGTGCCAAATGTTACACTTCTTTATACTGTTTAGCCAGGGATTATTTCCAACAGTATCAATGTGCCATGCAGATCACAGGCGTGGAAATAAACCAGCCATAAGAAGGTGGCAATACATTTGTGGGCTGTGACAGGGCTGCCATTTAGGTTGAGGAGAGGAGTAGGGGATTGTCGGCAGTAAGGGGTTCATCTTTGTAATGACTGGCACCATTCTAATAAAATAATCAGAGATTATTAACAGGATGGAAACACCGAAGGTGGTAGAATGAATAAATGCATCCTAAACTAGAAAACTTACCTAAAAATGTTTCAAAAGAACTATTGGAATAAATCAAGTAGATCACATAAGCAAGTGATGTTGCTGGGGGTAAGGGGTAGTTGAGCGCAATAGTTCACATGAGTGGAGATGTGAATCTGAATTGCCTCAGAGGCTGGTGAAATAGAAATGAAAACACTGATCTGAGAACTTGATAGGTAGAAAAGTGATGTCAGAGTTGGAAGGTGAACTTTGTAGGGCCTGATAACTTACTTTTAGGAAGTAGTCTTGAGGAGAAATGCTAAGGAGAAAATTATGAAGAATTTGGTTTATTACCTGTGTGATTTTTAAAGTGATATATTTTTAAACGAAAGAATAGCTTAAAAATGCGAGTCTATGTTTAAATATGGCTTCCACCACAAACAAGAAATCTCTTCTTCTGTTGAAGACATGAGTTATAAGTAACTACTGTGTTTCTAAGGAAAATAATTACTACAATTTGGGAAAGTTAGACCTGGGTCAGCGGTGGTGGCATTAAGCATCATAGATACGTCCCTCATCATTAAAAAGAAGTACAAAGCTGTAAGAAGATAAAATAGGTCAGGCAACACTTATTATTAGTGTTGTTTGTTGTCATGAATGATAACTAGGAAAGTTTCACAATGAAATTGAATCGATTTAAATGTTCCCTGAGGTACCAATAAGTACACACGCTGCATAACTACACAGTATTACCTGTAGATTACTTTTTTGGGTATGAAACATCAGTTATATCAACTTGAACCATAATACGGGAGCCTTAATTTGGCTGGAGAATTAGTTCTATTCAAAAGTGTTTAGAATATGCTCTTTTATTGCAAAGGAAGCAAACTGCAATTAAAATTTTACACTGATGCTCAGAGTGTCACTGAGGCCAAGTAGCATTCTACCCTTTTCGAACAAGCTGTATGATATAATTTTTTTTCTTTACTCTGAACTGGAAGCCTTGCTTTTATTCCCATAGTGATGGCTGAACTGCAATTACTGGGAAGTGAATGGATTCTGCATTATAATTGCATAATTTTGAGAAACTGGGACACTAGTAATCCTTCAACTATGGAGGAAATATGAAACTGACATTTTGAGGAGAAAAAATAGGTCTTTTTCTGGTAGGAAAGAATAAAGAATTGTAGACAAAAACAACAACAACAAAAAATGCAGCATCCTAATGGGTAAAGTGGTGGTTATTACGACAGCAGTGCCTTTCACTGTTCATCTTCCAATGGTACTGTACAGAGTGGCTTCTCACAATGGAAGTAGCTTTCTGAAGTGTCTCAGAGACTGAAATATGTTCAGCCAACAAAGCATTTCAGTGTTGGAGAAACAACCAGATGAAAAATAAGACTCAAGTTAAGATAGGCCACACCCAAAAGAGGAGAGATGCTTTGTACGAGGTGCCATCTGTAGGAGAGAGAAGAGGGGTGAATGTTTGGAAAGATTTTCATATTGTGAAAAAAGTGTGTGTGTGTGTGTGTGTGTGTGTCTGTGTGTGACATTTTATTTGACCATTATAAATACAATGACTAAAAATAGATTCAAAATTCTAAAGGCATTTGTTTTGGAGAAATTTCAAGAATGATTTTGATACGTGACATTAACATTCCAGGGCCTTTTGTAGGATTACATGGTAAAGTATATTTACTTTAAGATGAATAACAAATTAATACTTCTTAGAAACATCTCTATTGATGCTTATTTAGAAAATTTCCCAAAGTAGAGAACATGCCAAATAAATATGTAAGGTGTGTGTGTGTGTGTGTGTGTATATATGTGTGTGTATGTGTGTGTGTGTGTGTTTCTATTTCTCTAAAAATGTTCCATATTTATACATTACCACAGATTTTTGACCCACCATAGTTATATTTAGAGTCTGTTCACTTAGGAATCCATTTAACAAATGCATCTGAAGGAACCAATAAAATTCCTCCCCTTAATAATTCAAAATCATAAAAAGGATTTCAGTTTTTCAACATTTCCTCTTCCAAAATGTCAAGGAATAAAATTTTTTTACAACCTAGGAGAAGAGATACAGGAAGAAGAGAGAAGGTAGTGTTGGTATAATGGGGTATCTTGTTTTCACCACATAGACAAATAAAGCAGATATATATGTTTAAAAAGCCCTCTTAGAATCTCTTTGTCTTTCAATCTCATAGATAACTACCCTAACTCTTAAGTTTACTTTACATCAACATGACATGTGCTCATTAATGAATAAATATGAATTAAAACTGTTTATGAAATAAAATATAAAACACCTTTTGATATATCAAAAAGAAATGTACAGTTGTTTAACTATAATTGTTTATGCTCTGTTGATTTAAGAATATTCAACCATATTGCAAAAATTGAAATTTCTTTTCAGCAATAGGCTATAGAGGCTAATTTGGAAAACAGACACAGTTCAGTGTTGAAAAAAAAACCAAAAACTATTTTGAGACTGTGGAGGAAAGCCCCAGGGGAATTAGAACCACAGAGAAGAGAGAGTTAGGCTGACTGAAAGATTACTACTCCAGTGAACTGGGTAAAAGCGTGGCACTGTGACGAGACTGATGCCATGGAGAGCTAAGGATTCATACCTACTCGCTCCCACTCTCAGGCCGGACACTGTTTATCTACATCACACCGCAATGTGCACATCAACGCGATTTTGCTGTCCTACTGTCTTTGTTAGTATTTCTTTACTCTTCCAAGTATATCCTGGCCCAATAATGGTGCCATGGTTTGTTACTGAAACTTCCTGGAAAATCGTCTCCTTTGGACAGTTCAACAATTTACACCTAAGAGTATGAGATCTATATTTTTTAAATGCTCTCCTGGCTGTTTTCACCAATTCTGGACTGTCGTATGTGACTCTTACCCAATCCTTATCGAGTCCCCATTTTTAAAGCTTGCCTTACACCAAAGTTAGAATTCTTAATAAATTCTGACCTCCTCCCCAACCCCAGGCACCTTCAAACCATTGGAAGGTGGTATCTTCCCTGTAAGACTCTCAGCTTTGTCTTATCAACAGATAGGATGATATTTAGGGAGCCAGACTTCCATGCCCTCCGTGAAGAAAGGAATACTTCACATTATTTTCATAATACTTTTGATTTTGATCAAATGATATTTTAGAAGTCACTATCATTTCTTTCCATTCTTTATGATGTAAGTACTACAAACATATTTCATTGAAATTACCTCCTACTTGACTTTCACTTAAAATATAACTGAGTTTTTTTGAAAGAAATTAACTCCCGTAATATATATTTATTTTAGTTAAATACTCATTACACACACACACACACACACACACACACACACACACACTCAATTATGATTTCCCTCAAGAGCCTTTATTTTGTTGTTTAAGACAAAAGTTTTAAATAAATAAATAACTAGGTTATTAGGTCATATGGTGATAAATGCTATGAAGAGAATATAAAGCAAAGTAAAACAATGGTTGGGGTGGTAGTTTCTTTTGCACATAGTGGTCTGGGAAGACCTCTACAGTAAGGTGAGGCTTGGAGACAAACTGGAAAGAACTGAGGAAACAATCCATGTGGGATATCTAGTGAGGGGTGTTCTAGGTGCAGTGCAGACAAGTCAGAAGCACATCTGACAGATTCAAGGGGGCAGCACACAGGCCAAGGATTCTGGGAGGGGGGCGGTCGGTTAGCTCAGGTGGTTAGAGCGCAGGCTCATAACACCAAGGTTGCAGGTTCAATTCCCACATGGCCCACTGTGGGCTGCACCCTCCACAACTAGATTGAAAACCACTACTTGACTTGGAGCTGATGGGTCCTGGAAAAGCACACTGTTCCCCAATTAAAAAAAAAAGAAAAAAAGGATTCTGAGAGGAGAGTGGCAGGAGATGACATCAGAATAGTGCTGGGTGGGGATGTAAGCTTATCACCTAGTGGCCGTTGTTTGCTCTTGTTAGGATTTTTTTCTTCCCCTCTAAATGACGTGGGTAGCCACTGCAGAGTTTTTAAAAGAGGGATAACATGATCCAGGAGATTTAAAATAATTCACAGTGACCATCATGCTGAGAATAAATTATAGGGAGCAAAGGACACAGTCAAGAAATTAGTCAGGGGGCAGCTGCAATCATCCACAGTGACAGACAGTGATGACAATAACTAGGTTGTACAGAAAGAGCTCACACTTTCTTTACATGCCTTGAAGATAAAAGTGATGGCATTTGCTGATGGTGAGATGGGGATGTGAGTGATTCCCCAAAAGTTATGAATCGCTTTTACGTTGTGGCATAAGCGAACATTGGCTGAGCTGGAGAAACTGTTGGGGGGAGCTATTTTTGAGTTGGGAGACCATAGTTTTGGTTTAGGACTTATTAGATTTAATTAAGTGCAAGCAGAGATGTTAAGAAGGCATTTATAAGGTGGAGTTTAAATTTTAACAAAGAAATCAACAAAAATGTGGCTTTTAAGTCCATAAAATAGTATGTGTCACTGTTAGAGGAAGTGTTGTTTAAGAGAAGCAGCCCTCCATCAAATTTTTACATGTGAAGATACTCAAAGAAATCAGCAAAGGGGAACACAGAGCATCCAACTAAGCATAAGAAGAACTAAAGAACAGTGGAGTGCTGGGAGAGAACATGTTTCCCAAAGGAAGAATTTAAGATTGAGTATTGGCTTTTGGAAGTGTCAACTTGGAGATAAAAGTTAACCTAGAAAACTATCAGTTTTGTTGAAAGCTGCATTGAACTGGACTGAGGAGAAAAATGGAGAAGAGAAATTGAACCAAGAGACATAATCTAATTTCAAGGAGATTTGCTGAAAAAAAACGTGCACATGAATTAGAAGACCTGCTGACATGTCATTGCATAAGCAAGAAGAAATAAAATTTACTGCACAAAGTGGAAGGACTGGTCTTAACTCACATTCCTCATTAGAAACAAGCAAAAAGACAGAGAATATAAACACAGATGCATCTAGAAAGAGAAATGTGGTGGCAGGAGCATGTGGGCAATCTCTTTTCATTGCTTCTCTCTTCTCAAATAAATAGACACAAGCTGAAAGTGGTGCCAAAAAGGAGTCTTCAAATTTAAAGAGAGGAAAGATTGTATAAAATAATTGGGTAAGAGAATGCAACAGTGAATGTAATTAAGATAGAAAAGAGTAGCAATATAAGGCCATTTAAGTTTAAAGTAATTAATTTAAATATCCACACAAATTATCAAATGAAAAGATATTTTACAAGACTAAAAACACAGAAAGAAGAAAACATTGACATGGGTGAAATTAAGTTCATAAAATATTAAAACTAATTTTTATTTTTTGTAACAAAAATGTGTTTGAATGTTATTCTTCCATTTTGCAATGTGTTGTGTTTTATTTCACCTCACCAATATGTTTTCTTATTTCCTTAGAATGCAATAATCAAAACTAAGTACATATGTTCATCACATCTAATACAAAGTAACAAAGTCAATATGTTGGCAATTTTTCTGTATTTTAAAATGCAACAGAAAAACATATGAATTTGTAATTGTTGGTGTCTACTAGCAGCTGCCAACCTCTAGACATCATAATATTTGTCCTGGGGACTAAGGGATTCATTAGCGCTAAGAATTTTTGAAAAAAAATATGGAGTAATGAATTAGTTGAAGGCCTTAAGAGAAAAGAAAAACTTCTGCCGCCAGACAGCCTCTGTAACTCAAGGTTTTAACATCAACTCTTCCCTGGTCCTCCAGAGTAATGGCCTCCCTTGCAGATTTCACACTTGCCAGGCCCACAATTTCATGAGCCAGTTGTTTAAAATCTATCTATCTATCTATCTACCTATCTATCTATCTATCCATCCTCCCTCCCTCTTCCTCTCTCTCTCTCTCCCTCCCAATCCTGTTTCTCTAGAGAACCTACTGACCATGACTTCAAGTTGTTGTTTTAATTTAAGTTCTGCCCCTGGTTTGTTTGTATGCAAAAATTCTTTGACTTACATCATCAGTGTCTGTAGAACTGGCAGGGAGTATACAGCCTTGAACTCCCTACACCATTTGCAAAAATGTGGCCTGCAGTTACAATAAAACCACCCTCTGTTGACACTTGACATTTTCAGATCATCAAATTTCATTAGCCACAGATCCTTGCCATTTTTGTTAATTACCCGTTATATAGACTTCTTTATTATCTATTTCCTCTGAATGTTTGTTCTCAAATTGCCATGTTTTCTCTTTCTTGATTTATCCTAGAACTATGCTTATCCTTCTTTATTCCTCTGGAATTCTCCAACTTAAATCCATAGTAAGCAAATACCCATCTTGCTTAGACTCATCACAAACCGTTGTGTCTACTTTTTGGTGTCAGTTGAAACTAAGCTTTCCAGTACGGCACAGTCCCTCAGTTCTTTGAAATGGAGGCTACATGTTTTCACAGGTTCTAGAGGTAATTTTGGGTCTCATCTTAGAGTTCAATGACATTTCTAAATCAAAATTATTGAACTGAACATAGTATATAAAAGAAATATATTCCTGTAAGACATTGAGTAATCCCACGGTCTGTTTCTAATTTCCAACATGAATGATTATGTTTTGGTCATTCTCCGTATTTATTGAAAATGTTGGTTCACATCTCATAGGGCTTATTTACATCTAAGCGACATTAAAATCAATACTGTTAAATACCACTTACTCATATCTTTTCTTTTTCTTCTTCTTTTTTTTTTTAACAGATAACTCTTACCTATGGGGAAGCAATTCTATTTGGTCTGATGGAGATAACTCTGCCCCAAATGGTACATGATTAATTCAATGCCAATTGCAGTTTTCCAACTTTTCATATAAAATTATTTTATAATCTAAGCCTAGGTAATTAGAGCTCTCCTCAGATTTATTTTCTTCAGGTATTGGGGGCTGGGGTGTCTCTCAGTTTTGATAAATAATATATTACAATATATTATTTGTCTAACCTCGATAAAGCTGAAATAGCATTAGACATTTCTTAATATCCACATGAAATAATATACATAAATTAATTATAAATAGATTAAACTCAAATCAATTTGCAAACAGAATGCTGTCTTATTATTTTTATACAGCGTGATATCTTGCCCAGTGCTTGTACATTACAAGACTTTCACAGGCCATTATACAATAAAATGGAATAAGTAGATTACAGTTACTATCATACTTTTAGCTATGTACCTTCTGATCCACGTTCTAAGACTTTAAATTTTAAGCAAGTGGTTCCTTCAAATCCATATTTTCTTCAGTTAAATGTTTATCGTGCATGTTTATATTTCCTATTATTTTTAAATACTCATAGGATATGTGTTTTACTATCTAAGAAAATATAATATTAAAATATGTTCATCAAGTAGAGATGATGTTTTTGTAATAGGGGGCATTGATAATATCTAGAGACATTTATAATCGTCCCAATTAGAGGATTGCTACAGGTATCTAATGGGTTTAGGTCAGTGGTACTATTGAACATTGTTCAATGAACAGGCCTCTCTCTCTCTCTGTCTCTGTCTCTCTCTGTCTCTCTCTGTCTCTNTCTCTCTCTCTCTCTCTCTCTCTCTCTCTCTCTCTCTCTCTCTCTCTCTCTCTCTCTCTCTCTCTCTGTGTCTCTGTCTCTGTCTCTCTCTCTCTCCTAGACCAAATGTCAATAGTGCAGAGATTGAAAACTTCCGAATTAAAAGTATCACCCAGTTTGGAAACATATAGTCTTAATGGACATGCTTTGCAGTACGATGCCTACCGTCTGCAATTGCTTTTTACATCAAGAGTTCTCTTGGAGTGACGGATTTCACATTGCTCCCAGTGTGTGTAAGGCAGCAGCTCGTTTCTGAGAATAATCTACACTGTTAATTGGGTTTCTTTGACTAGCCTGTACGTTCATCCTCTGCACATTTAATAACTGAATCAAAGGGTTGACAATTTTATGTCACAGAAAGGTGCTTCTAATTCCAGGTGACAAACCAGAAATAATGTTAAGTGCTATTTTTCTCCCCTGTTGATATATTCTCATCATTGGATCATTACTTTGCACAACCTACAGACATCTTGGCTTTCTCATGCATCCCTAATGAAGACAATTAAAATACTTGATCTACATTATATGGATGGGATCTCTTTTTAATTGTTCATTGTTTGCTTTCACAGTGATCCGTTAGAGTAAATGAGCCTTGATGCTTAAAGAGCAGCTTGATGCTGTTTTTAATTTATCACATCAAGTGATACTGACTGAGATTCAGGGATCAGTCTGGGAGTGGAAAACCTGATGATACTCAACAAGAGTATTATAAATACCAGACTGTTTCAGGTAGCTTCAGAGGAAATTTTCCAAATTAAAAGGGCCTTCTTTGGTCTCAGAAAACATGACGAAAAAATCTAGTACAAACGTATAACCTTCTCTTCTTCTACAGTGAATTCATTGTAATACCTTTAAGGTTTCCTAAATAATGTAAGATGCTGAAATGCATCCATGAAATAATAACTTAATGAAAATTGACTAAGTAAAAAAAAACAACAAAACAAAAAACAACAACAACAACAAAATACAGGGCCGGTGATCAAGACCAATGGATGCTGACCTCAATATTAATGTTGTTAACGAACAAGGGGGAATGTCACCAATAAAACAGAGCATGACGATTTAAAGCAGGGTGTCGATTGCTGCCATGTGGTGATAGATCCAATTTTTCAAGAAAAACAAGTTATCAAGGTATCAACCAAAAATATCTTGATTTTATATGTTGACCACAAATGATCCTAAAAAACACTCAGTCAATCAAAACTGGAAGGTCAAAACTATTGCATTGTTCTGTACACCTGAAACTAACAATAAAAAAAAACAATAAAAAAAAACAAAAAACTGGAAGGTCAAACAAAACACATCAGCTACCTACACTTAGCCATTAAATTATTTTTCTTTCTACTTTTGGTCTTAATAGATTTTTAAGGCTGGTCCTCAATTTGGAAGACAAGTAGAAAATATTAAAATTTATATGCATGTTTTTACATTTAAGTGATTCAACATTACCAATTGTGATCGTTAATTTTGAACGTCAACTTGGTTGGGCCACAGCACTCATATTTTTGGTTAAACATTATTTTTAATGCTATTGTGAGTTGCTTTTGTTTTTGTTTTTTTTTTGTTATGAGATTAACATTAAATTGGTGGGTCTTGAGTAAAGCAGATTGTCTTCCAAACTGTGGATGGGCCTCATCTAATCAGTTGAAGGCCTTGAGACATCAAAGACTCATCTCCCCAAGGCAAGAAGGAATCTGCCAGGAGATGGCCTTAGGACTTCACCTGTAGCATTGGCTTTTCCTTGAGTCTCCAGCAGATTTTGTACTAGCCAGCCCCCATAATCTCACGAGAAATTCCTTAAAATAAATCTCTCTATATATAAACGGACATTGTATTGGTTCTGTTCTCTGGTGATTCCTAATATACCAATATAAATAAAAGTGCTGACATCAACACCCTCACTTCATCTGCTAGTCAGAAAAAGGTAGACAATGTATTGTTCTTGCGTTAGTCAGCTATTTCTGTAATGATGTTGTATAAACAACAATAAAAAAAATCAGTAGCTTCCAACACTACACATTTGTTTCTTGCTCATGCATCTGTGAGTTAACTGTATTTACTGTTTTACTTATAATTTATTACAGTGCCCAGACTGAACATCAGTGGTTCCTTGAGCTATGCTGTTCACATGGCATATTGGAAAAGGACAAGAGAAATTATGCAAGCATATTTAAAATATCTGATTAGGTAAAATATATGTCATTATCACATCCTACTGGCAAAGCAAGTCAAAGGGCCAAGTGATAATGAAAAATGGTATGAATAAAGAAGAAAGGATTTTAACAAAGAAAAAAATACACTTTACTAATATTTTAAAAAATACAAAAATTGAGAGTCCGTGGTATTTGAACCAGGACCACCTCCTCCCCGCATCCTGCCTGCTCAGTGAGGCGAAGATTACAGTCCATCGAGGGGCCGCCAAGGACATAAGACTTCTTTGCCCCCTCCTCCACCCTAGGCTGCCAGTTGGGGGTTTTCTTCCCTGGAGAAGCAAGACACCAGGGTTTATCATCTAGCCCCCACCTACTTGATAGTGAGGCTAAGTCCCAAATAAGTATGGAGAAGAGGTGGGGCTTCTCTTTTTTTGCCCAGAACCACACTCATCCAGTGGAGATTCTGCTACGGATATGACATGTTGAGAACACTGGGGTCCCTGTTTATTCTTGTCCCAGGTCATGTTGGCCCCCACCAGGAGAAGTGATCAAGAAGGACCTCAGACCGCCACACCATACACATAATCTCATGTACAGAAAATCATAAAACATTCACAAAAAGACTAGGATAACTTATAAACCTTCTAAGCTTTCTAGTAATATTAGGAAAAGGTACCTGTCATCTCATAACAGCCTTTCATGCAAGATGGGTAGGTCAGTCAATCCATTCTTGTCAGGTCAAGGAACCAATTTTCATTCCAAAGTGTTCCAACCCTGAGCAAGTTTTAGCTTCAATTGTTAGTTTAGTGGGTGTTCAAGGTCATGACTTTCACACATATTTAATGCCTCCCACTTAATTTATTTTAGGGAATGATATACATATTCACTTTCACATGACCAACGCTGCCAAACTCATTATTCTGTCATGATGATAGATGAAGCTAGCATCTCAGTCATATTGAATGTTTCTTTTTACCTAATCAGAATCTCATGATAATTAATATGGTATCTAGATGTTTCATCTGCATGGAGATGAGGGATTGAACCCATGCGGTTGATTTTGTCCTTTGGAACATGTGGTAAATTTATCATTTTGGCACAAATGTTCAAATTTTTTGAATTGGTTATTTTGATGATTGGTGCTGCTGATTAGACCTTCACACTGTTTTGTTAAATCTACTAATATTTATCTGGTTAATTATATGCACACACATGTATATGCATGATAAACCATGAGCCAAAAATACATAATCACTTATGCATATTTTACTTTCATATTAGTATTTGCGAATATTAAAAGTAAGCTGTCATATTTACTTTTATTCAGCATGAAATTACCATTTGATATTCTTGTGTGACCGTTGAACTTTTTGTGTATGACTGTGAGTTGGGGAACTTACGAAAACATTTTTTAACTGGAAATAACTACCACCAGTACTTCTACTAATAATAAGTTTCAGTTGCTCGCTTCCATTATCATCAACACACTAAAATTTGGGAGATAAGTACAGGTTTTAGGCACACCCTGCATTTTGCTAACTAAAATTATGGTGTAAGTACAAATTGATGGAGTCTTGGTTCCTTATAGTGGGGGCCTCAGAAAAGAATATATTTTAGATATTGTTCATGAATCTTACCGGTGGACTCAAAGTGTTTTTGGCACTGACAGTAAACTACTTTTAGGAAAAAGAACAGGAAACATGTTTTTCAAGTCCTGATGTATACGAATTATTATTTTTTTTGATTGATTACAACATTATACAATATTTTACCTTTCAGGCTTCTAGTTCTCCTGAGATGGATGATTTTTTGGCATCACTGCTCCAGCAATGAACAACTAAGAAAGCTAGGATGGACACACACACACACACACACACACACACACACACACACACACACACACACACACACCTGTGTGTTTCAGGAAAATAGAGCTTATAGGACCAATATTCCAGTGACAGGTGGATTTAAGGTAAGTGAATTGGCCTTCTGTTGCTGTTATTTCCTCGAAGAACATTTGCCAAATCTCAGCTTAAGGTGAGAGGCCAGGAATCTGGGCAGAGCGCCATCACAGAACCTCCCCTGCTGAGAGGCAGGGTGGCAGCAGGGGCCACTGCTACATTTCTTGTTTCCGATCATTTTCCCTGAAGCTACAAATTCATTACAAATAGCCTGCCTTCTAAGTATTCACAGGTGACAACCCTTCTATCACCTTGATACCTACCTTTTTTAGCCTCCGTTATCATTTCTCTCACCATCTACCATTTGCCTATTAAACACTACAATTTACCTATTCAACCAGTGTCACATTTGTTTAATGCCATAGTATCACACTTCCTTTACCAATTCATGTATTAGAATACACAAGAATCTCTGGTGGTCCAAAGACATGTTTCAATATCAACGAACATTGATATGACGCTAAAGAAAATTCTGATCTATTTCTGACGCCTCGCCAGAGCATCCCTGGCTCCTGTGGTGACTCAGTGGTCGGGACTGTTTGGGTTATTTCTGTTGTTGTTACTTTGTTATCCCAATGTCGCTCTTCTATGGTCAATACATCAAGAGCTAAGCAAATTGTATTTTTGAGTAGAGTCCCATAAATCTTCTCCATAGATGGAACAGAATTATTCCTAGATTTCCTATTGGTCATAATGACTTAGACAAATATACTTAGAGAGATAATAAGAAATTTGGACCATCATTTTCTCCATTTTCATTGTCTGAATTTTGGAAGAAACTTTAGGGAAGCCGGAGGCAGAAGTGACATAGTGGCATGACCAAAATTATGATAGAGCCATCTCCTGCCATAGACCCACCCCCACCACCATCACTGGCCTATTACTGAATTGGTGTGTGAAAACAATGACATTGCTATTGTTTAAATAACTCTATGTTGTGGTTTCTTTGTTATAGCAGCTTAGCCTTTCACACAGGTAATGCATAAAGTACTAGTGACATTTTGAAATTAGAATGTTGCTCGAACAAAACCTAAAATATGTTTAATATGTGTACGACTTGTTATTTGGGCATTGGACACCAAAGAAACAATGCACGCAGACTTGAAGACTTATGATCCTCTTATGTTATTGGAAAATGTGATGTAACTGCCACCTGTGGTAGCTTGGAGAGAGACTGCATCCTATGGAGGCTACAATTCCACAGAATGTAGTCAGAATGCCAGTTTGCAGGCATAATGGGAAGGAAACAGAGCTCTGCTCAAAAAGCAATGTTCTGCCTGCAATGTGCAATAAAATACGTTTTGTGAAATTACAGCATTTTTGGAATCAGTGTTAGAAAAACACAGTGGTTTGTCTACTGGTAAAAGATGTTTTGTCTAAAACAAAAAGCAGGATCTTTGTGGCTCAGAATCTTTTTGAAATGCATGGCATTAGGTTTTATTTATGTAGACAGTGGCTGCCAGCCCAGCTTCATAGATCAACATAAGAGTTTTCAGAAGGCATGAAATTAATTACTGTTGAATTAATGATGAAAGACAAAGTTGAGCAGAATACAGGTAACGTGAAATATAGGAGGGCATTCCATACATTTAAGAAATATGACCAGAGAAGCCTTCTGGGTGTGGTAACCCTCACATAGAACTGATTGAAAACAAGAAGATATCACTAATACTAAAGTTATGCTAATTAATCAGTCAGTTGGAAAACTCACTGGCCAATGCTACTGTCAGATAGTTACGGTTATGTGTCTGCATGTGTAGCGATGGGATAAAAACGGAATTCATAATTGTGCTTACTGAATCTTGGCCTTCACACATTAGATATGTGATCCTCTCACCTTTTCCTCTTCCTGTGCACCCACTTGGTGATGACCCATGTTTGTTCATGCGGATGAGGGCAGTCTTCCTGGACATGGTGGGAGCGGGAGAGAAACAAACTGGAAGGATTATGGGTCACTGATGATCTCATGAATTGGGACTGACGACCAGCCCTGACGATTGCACAACTTCAGGCGGCTTCGGGAGAAGTACATATTTCTATTTTGTATGAGCCGCTGCATTTGTCGTTTTAGTTGTCTGACCCAGAGTGTTTTATGTCTTTTTAGAGGAGCCTAAACTAGCTAACCTAGTTACTTACTGCATTAAAAAATCATTTTCTAGAGAGTTATATCAGTGCTTATATCCAACAAAAGTGGGTGACAGTTTTAACACTCCACCTGTTTTTCCCCAAATTGGTGTCTTAAAAACTTTATCAATTATACAGGCCAAAAGAGCACAGCTACAATTTTTTGTGATAGGTGGAATATTTTTTTTTCTATGAGCTCTGTGGAAATTTGTATGTCTTTCTCACTTTCTATTTCTAAGGCATACATAATTAATTTTTGCCCAATTGGTAAGATTTCCCTCAGCTTATCATGTATGTTTTAACGAAAAGCCTATATTTTTCTATTTTGTTAATTTTTTCTATACTTTATGTTATCCTCTGAAAATTAATTTATGAACACTTTCGCTACAGAGTAGTTTTGTTTTGTGTTTTTCTAACAATCATACTAATACTTTCTCTAATTTTCTTTCTTTGTATATATGTTTGGAGCATATCACGTGACATCAGCTTGAACTCAGGTACTCAGGACTGCGAAGCCACTAAATCATTACAGAAGGAGCTGATGGACCTTATATAAAAACAAAACAAAACAAAACAAAAATAAAATAAAATAAAACAAAGTAAACTCACCAATAACAGTATAGTAAATACATATTATCTTGCTTAGTAAATTAATGTTATTTAAGATGAATGTTATTGTTAAAAAATTAAATATCAAAGAAGTTCCTGGGGAAAATCTTCAGAAGCTTAATTTTAATAAATAAAATCTGGGCTATTTGTACATTTGCAATTTAATCTCACATTACATTTATTAAATAAGCATGCTTCAAAGACACGGAAATAATCAGTGGGCTTTGATATATTAATATAGTGTAAAAACCTATACCATTCTAACTAGGATTAAACTTTATAGAGAATATGTTTATTATCAATCATACAAGCATTCTATTAAATTTCATAGTCTTTTTATGAAGCAGAAATTGATCAAGAAGCCAGAGATTACACGGTAAACAAACCAGATTAGATCCTTTCTCTAATAAAATGAATATTCTAATGTGGATAGACGGTGATGTAGCTTCAAGTTAACACGTGAGCAGTTGCATCTGACTGGGGGAGCCCAGGCCACGTCCTCACGCTCTGAAATCCAAGAAGGCCTGGAGGAGAGGGACTTGCCATTTCAGACTAAGCAGTGTTAGGTAAAGCTTTTTTCATAACGTGGTGAGGACTGCCTCAAACACGAATGTAAATGAAGATAATGACTATTATAAGAAAAACATTTTAAGAAGAGCAATACCTGCTACTTTATTGGAAGGCTATAGTAGTTTGATTTATGCTTTAACAGCTTAGCTGTGATTGCTGTAGGAGAAGTTATTTTAGGACATGAAAAATTAAAGAAGGGAGATTAGATGGGACTCTAGTACAATAGTTTAGATGACATATTCTAATACGCTTGTTAGATATGTCTAGTATAGAAACAAAAGAGAGACATAACGGGGCAACTATAGATATGGTCTGAAGTTAGAGGTAAAATAACATGGTAACTTGTATATTATTTTGGTAGAAGGTGTCATCTGAGAAGAGGAAGCAAAGGAACCATGAGAGAAAACTGCAGGAAATCAGTAAAGTGTCAGTTTTAAAAATATAATTTAGAAAATACAATTGAAAATTATTGTATAGTTATGCAAAATAGCAGGAAAGTGGCAATAACAAATTTATATATACTATCCAAGCAAGGAGATTTTTACAAATAATAGGTTGATATAATCTGTAGAGTAAGTTATCATGTCAAGAGTTTAATAGGATGTTTCATTTTTACCATGACAGTTTCAATTATTACAGTATATTAAGTCCCTTCAATTCCATTTATAAATAGTTCTAGTATAAACCTGAATGGATTATAAATTATCTACCAGAATGGATCCTAAATAATCTTTCAGTTAAATTTATTAACATGTTCTAATTCTTATTATCTTTGTTTGTGGGATAGTGTTTTTTAACATTTCTCATTTATTGCTATTAAATACTTTACTACTTACACTTTATCTAATCTCTCTTGGAAGTCATTTATCATGCTTGGTCTTCATGTTGTGAATATTTAAAATTGAGCATCTGTGATTGGTAAACATCATAAAGCAGGAATTCTGAAGAAATTAAGAACATTTTTCTCACTAATAGTCTACTTTTCACTGCCAAGAGGGACCAATTTTTACACACAGTTAAGTCAGATTATGTGACATTTACACAGCATAAAACAATGCACACTGCCAATTCATAAGTTAAATATCATGGGGATTAGTATAAAATTGGGTCAATCTCAAATATTTGTAATTAAAATTCTTACCGCCTTGTAAAACAAAATATATAATTACAAGAAATCTAATTTCTCATGTTATTTAATGTGAGCCTGCCCCCAACTGATTTGCTTGGGTCTTACAAAATGTGTAAATACAAATATCTGTATGTTCTGAGTTGCAATGAGAATTCTAAAATTTAATAATCTATACAACATATTCTATATTTATGTAATAAAACTATATACCCATACCCTTGCCCTAATGGAAATAATGGAAGTAGATATTTAAAAACTCCTATATTTGTCCTTGTCATTACTTCTATCATCACTAATTAATTAAAAACCTAAATTAAATAAAAATGTTCCCACAAAATAGAACTTTGCATATTGCCTAGAGCCCTTACAAATATTTTTTTAAGTTATTTCAGTTCAATAATAAATCAGCGATGGAAACAATAATGCTTATCTATGTCATCAAAATTAAGAAAAGTGTCATTTTTAAACCAAAAAATGTTGATATTATGTAGGCTTACTCTAATGGAAATTAACATATTATAATATGTTGATTTCTATAAATATAATGATGAAACGCCTATTATATACAAAATGTTATAACTTTATAGGTTGGCTTTCCTAAAATCCAAATTTTTCTTCCAAATATTTTCATCATGTGAGTGCATAAATGGAGGAAACCAGTAATTCAGCACATACACATGCATTTTTCTGGGAATTAATTACTACGTAAATTACTCTTTTTAATCATATTTACAAATAAAATTTATAGAGTTCATTGTAAATAAGCACAGGGCATTTTTTAATTTTTTTATGTTATTCTTGCACTGTGATCACACAATGTTGAGGTGGACAACTGCAATTTCAAAACTTTAAAAGCTGAAAACACAACATATCTCTTAAAATCTGACAATACGACACCACACAGATTTTCAAAACCAATGTGTTTCGGGCCCAGTGTCTCATTCCTTTTGGGTTATAGGGAGAACGGGCTCTAGGTAAGTCCCCTAAGGCTTTGAAATCTCATTTCTAAGTTGCAGAGTGAGTGTGCTACGCTTTAACATTATGTACGAGATTTCTCCACAGACAATCTTAGTGGAGTAGATAGAGAATGTTGATAAATTGCATTTTGGTTTTTAAACCCCCAAATCCTGGAAAACGAAACCAATTGTGTTTCTAAAAAGTGATGGAGCTTGGGCCAAAGAGATTGTCTCTGTCATTCCTACAGCTTCATTATTTACAAGAAAGTGGGAAGGGGGTCAAACATTTACCATGTGTCTTCTATCAGTCCAACACTACTAGAAGTTTTATATAAACTTTTCAACCTTTAAAAAAAATACAAAATAAATACAAAAAATTACAATGTTTGTGGAGTTCAGCTAAGGTTTTGAAAGTGAACAGACCTGTGATTGATTTTACAAAGCCATCAGTCAACACACAGAGTAAACCTAATGCAGAAGTGTGCCTGAGGTCCACTTTTGGTCATTGCCTCCCAAAGGGAAACCATCTAACACCACAGAAACATTGTCACTGTTTTTCAAATTTATATAAAAGGGGTCACATAGTATGTATTGACTTGTGCTGGTGCCTTTTCCTCTAACATATTTACGAGCTTTGGGGAAAATTGTTTGTAGCTTATTTTGGTTATGCTATAATAGTCTGTTAGTGGACATATTGTGATTTATTTATTCATTGTGCTGCTCTTAGGCATTTGGTTAAATTTCTAGTTTCTGACTATCATGAATAGAGTTATTATCAAGATCCTCATACATATATTACTGTGAATACACCTGCATTTCTGATGATGATATAACTAGATGTTTAATTGCATGGTTATAGAAACCATTAAGGTGATGTCATGTATCAAATCATTTTTGTAATTTCTCCAAATGTCTTGAGAATTTTGAATCTATTTTTTTTGTAATTATGCCACTCACGAGAAAATTAGCATTTTGAATTTTGGGCAATATTTAAATCTCATCCAGAAGTAAGCGTGAAGAGGGAGATGGACAATGCAGCTGCATAATTCTATTTGGTCTGAACACTGTGTAAAATGTTGCTAAA
>NW_017732431.1:363839-370007 GCF_001890085.2 Hipposideros armiger | reverse complement strand
TCATTTACTGCATCTCAAAGATGGGCTTAATTTTTGCTATCTACTACCTCATAGAAATCCCGGCCATTTCAATTACTATATTTTTATGTCTGTCTCCCCAAATGTCTATCTTCCATCTATCAATCTATGTCTTTTTGAACTTGCTAAGAACTCCAGTGTTCTCCAATGCAAGGTTGTATAAATGTGATGAGAGAGAGCTTTATTTCCTGTCTCTCATTTTAAAAGAAATGGTTAAGTATTTTATTTAGTACTGACTTGTTTTGATTTTGTAGATAATAGCAATTCTTTCAGGTTTACTGCATCTGTTTTCTTTAATAATTAAATACTAATGGAATATTTATTCCCCTATTAAAGGAGATATATCTATATAGTCAATGACAAATTTTACTACGATAAATAATGCTACCGTAAATATTCCCATGCATGTTTCCAATGCAATTATGAACAAGTTTCTGGGAAAGACAACTGGGTTAGTTAATAAACTATGAAGAATATATCTTCATTATTCTCATTTTTCAGATGAGGGAGCCAAGCTTGAGAGAAGTTAAATACCTTGCCCAAAATCATTCATTAGAAAGTGGCAGATGCATAGTATTAAAACACATATTTGCTTTAAAAATCCCAGTTTCAGCCAGTTTGTAGTCCAACATAAACCTGATGCTATGTGTTTTGTGACATCTTCTCAACATTCTCACCCTGTGCTCTCATAGCGATTGTACATAATGATTAATTGCTGTATTTTCTGATACTATTTCAGAGAAGGGATTAAAGGCCTTTCCAGCTTGGGCTAGGCTGAATGGCTCCTGCAAAGAAGGGTGGTGAGAAGCAGCAGGGCGGATCTGCCATCAATGAGGTTAAGTGACCAGAGAGCCCACCAACAACATTTAAAGCACAAATGTGGAGTGGGTTTCAAGAAACGTGCTCCTCGGGCACTCAAAGAGATGCAGAAATTTGCCATGAAGGAGACAGGAACGCGAGATGTGCACGGACACCAGACTTAACAAGGCCGTCTGGTTCAAAGGAATAAGGACTGTCCCATACTGCATCCGGGTGCGGTGGTCCAGAACACGGAGTGAGGATGAAGACTCACCAAATAAGCTCTGTATATTGGTTACCTACACACCTGTCACCACGTTCAAAAATCTACAAACAGTCAATGTGGATGAGAACTAACTGCTGATTGTCACCTAAAGGTATAAAACTGAATAAACAAAAACATAAGAGATCAACGATATAGAGATATCCCTAACACAGTAAATCATTAAAATGAGTTGCCAATTTTAGTATTTCATAAAATACAGAGAAAAATTTCTCCCATAAAAACTGATTTTACATAAAGTGGAAGGTGGGTTTTAATATTTTCTTCTCCCCTTCCTCCCTCACTCTCTTCCTTTTTTTTTTTTTTCTCCTTCTTTCCTGATAAAGGGTGTGACAGTGTGAGGCATGGAGAAATTAAGGATGCGCTGAAAACCTCACAGATGGTAAGCGGTAGCGTAAGAATTTGAATGTAGACAACCTGTTTCAGTCTGTCCATTTAACCACACGGCAAAATACCTCAATACTCTGGTTCATGTGGAAGATAAAATTTAATGGAGCTGTAAATGTCTTTCAAACCAACATAAAAACTGGAACGTTTTCCGTGTTTCTCAAGGAAAAATCTTACTCATATTTGTACCTGCTGCTTTGCTAATTTTATCACAATACAATTGGAAGTTAATAAACATTTAAAGTAAATGGACATTTCAAAATAATTCAATATAATGTAAGATATTTTGACTAGGACAATTCCAATATAATAGCCTTACAAAATGTACATTAGGAAATGAGAAATATTCAGGAGGTAAGGAGCAATCAATGTAATAAAAAATAGAAGATCACACTATCATTTTATTGTGTTTCATTTAAGCATGGAATTGAGTGTAGTCACCTGCCTATCACAAAAAATGTTATACTATAATTTGAAAAACATCAAAATATATAAAAATATACATTGTCAGAATAAAATCTTGTAAATTTACCTCTGTAATCTTCAAAACCCTATGTGTTATAGACTGCTTAAAATTATATACAAACTAACAGATGATCATTATATCAAGATTTTATGGCAGAGCTGAAATTAAGCTCCATTCAAAGTTTTATTACAATGTTGCACCTTTAGAAGCTTCTGACATGCTGAAAAAAACTTTCCGAAGTAGAGTATCTATTATATCTGCAATGATTATGATGGTAACTGTGTTACTATCATTGCCATCATTACCATCATCTTTACATCCTGCACATAGAAGCAGGCTGTGCTGTGTGTTGTCTGGAATCCAACAGCCTGGTGGATTACAGCCAAGTGTGTACATTGTTTCAAGGACTGGAAAAGTTAAGGTCAAGAAAAGGGAGAAGTGGGTAGAGGCGCTTGTCATCTCACGAACAGCAGTGCAGGGTTATTCAGAGACAGCTGATGCGCTGCCTCGTCCTAAGACAGTAGTGGGGTCCCTTCAGATCTCACTGTATCCTACCTTCCCAGAACTCCCTTTGCAGGAGAAAGATAATAATGCATCAAAATGTTCTATGGAAATAAAATCTATATAATATAGGAATTATGAAATTTCTTTCTTTCCTGCCTGAGTGGATGAAGATAAAGGGTCTGGGAGGTCTCTGTTCATGGGTATTATTACTGAACTTTTTTCTTCATGAGCGTTTTTGTTTTTTGATATCTTGTGTTTGTTTTTTAATAAAATTAATTTTATCAGGGCAATTCAATGTATGAGTATGCAGTTATTTGCAAATGAGCTGAATTGAGAACAAAATTTTGGCAGTTTGAAATTCTTCATAAATGGAAATGACTATATTTCACGTTTTTCAGACAGATCCTCTTTAAAGTTCTTATAGGAGTGAAATTTCTGATAAAGATAGATAAACTTTCAGAATATTTAAGTTAACTTCAGTTGTCTGTTTTGGCTCAATATGCCATGGAACAAAGGAATTTAAACATAGACTACCACTGGTGAAAATGTCACACAATCCCACCAACTTGGATTTTACCCAAGCAACAAAAAGCNTTTTTTTGTAATTATGCCACTCACGAGAAAATTAGCATTTTGAATTTTGGGCAATATTTAAATCTCATCCAGAAGTAAGCGTGAAGAGGGAGATGGACAATGCAGCTGCATAATTCTATTTGGTCTGAACACTGTGTAAAATGTTGCTAAAAGGAGTATAGACGTAAATTTCAAAATTATTTTGAACAAGGTAGCACTATTTAAACAGGTAGACAGACTTTCGAGGTGAATACTTCAAGAGCTACTAAGCTGTGAGCTACTTCAACTGGATGGCCAATCTAGTGACATAGCTTTTATATGATATTACTTTAAAAATCATTTTAATATTTTGAATATGAAGACTAATGGTTTCTGTTCTCGCCGCCTTTCTCCATTCCTTATTTCTGGAAAGTGTATTTGTCAAGGAAATAACAAAGGAAGTTAGCTATTTTTTAAAAAGTTGTTCTGCAACTCAAAACAATAAACAGTGAAAAATATGTTTTCACTTAAAAAAAATAGAAGTACTGGTACATGATGTTATTTCTCCAGATACAAAGTTGAGTTATAAAATATTTTATAAGCAGGGATTTTGACCAGAATAAGTAGCAAGACCACTCGAACAACATGGCCCTAAACTAGGTAGCAAGGTAGAGCTGCAATGAACTGTGTAGTGAGCTGGAGTAACACTTGACATTTAATCTCTCTGAACTTTGCAGTAAATAGAACTATTATAAGGTACTCCTTGCTTTTTCATATGAGTTGCACCATCCCTCATCTTCAGTTACTAGAATAATTTATATAAAACTGGAATTACCTCCTAGGAAACATCTCACTTATGAAGACATGATCTTAGCTCTCTCTTTATTTGTCATAAAGCATGGAAAGAATGGAGCAAACCTGTGATGTCCCAATGACAGTACAATGAAGTTGAGGCCCTGTGCTGTTTTATCAGGTTACATACATAACTATACTGAGAGCACAGTGAATATTATACAGTTTTTTAAAAATGTCAAATTCATGTTAAAATCATTTTTTATTAATTTGTGATGCCATGACCAAGCATGACAAAAAAATATACAATGGCATTAAAATGAATAATCACAGGGTGTATTTAACATAAAACATGTTTCTGGAAAAACGTAAGGAGGATTCATATAAGAGTTTAAATATGTAATTAAAAATTTCCTCAGCTTTTTACATACACTTCAACTTCTTCATTTCTTACTGATTTCATAAATACCACGAAATGAATGTGACTAATAAGAGTGGCTAGGAAAAATGGGTATTGTTTCTAACTCCAGGTTTTTGGTTTGTGTTGTTTTTTAAAGTTCCAACTTTGTTTCATTTCTCATCATTAAAGCACTAAATCTGAGTGGATCCCACAAAAGACCAGTAGCAATTATGAAGCATTGATGGCAAGACAGAGAGGGTCAAAATTTATCATGAGTGTTCCTTCTCAGATCGGCATATGTCTAAGTTTAGAATCCTGCAGTCCTTTGCATCACTCCGGGTGCAAATTATTTACATTTCTTTGTGCATTAAAGTGTTCATCACTTGCAGCATCATTGTAAATGAGTTTCACTAAAGTCCTTCATTGAAATGTTAATTAACATGTCATTGTATGGCCAACTACTTTGGTTAGAGCTATTTTTCCAGAATGTGCTTACAAATCTATTAAAATGGAAAGGTTTTAAGTGAATGAAATAGCAGGTCCTTTTAGCATGAGGAAAACAGGCTTGTGACAGCTACAGCACTTCATCAGCTACATTTGACTGGAAAAAAGTAAGAAAATTTGCATAATATTTAATCTATGCTAATTAAAAATTAGCATAGGCTTACCTTCTGGGAGGGAAATATTTTCTATGACACCTTAAACTTCAAACTACAGCAGAAATATTGTAATTCTATGACTACCTTATTCTTGATGCGAGAAGACAAATTATTGCTATAATCTTTCACATAATGTAGAAAGTTTAGAGGGAAAAAAATAACTTGACAGGGAATTTTAGACTTCAGTGATTCTTGAAAATTCAGTGACTATTTTTTCAAAACACAGGAATACAAAGCCAGCGCAGAGCTTAATGACTGCACTTACTGAAAGTGACAGCGGGGCAGCAGCATAGACCAGTGCCTGAACAATTCAAAATATGAGGAAAATAAGATCTGCAAGGGTGAGTCAGTGACAAACATGGTTCTAGAATAGAGAATTCCTTTTTTCCTAGCCAAGTTGTCTTTCCCCATAGACAGCTTCCAAATGTAAAAAAACACCAATAAAAAGTAGAACACATGCATTTGTTTTTCAAACATATAAAGCATTTATGTAAAACCCCAGAATTTACAAAAATAATACTAGCTGCTGCTTAAAACATTCTATATACCATCATCCAAGTTAGAATTTTTGTGTAGTTAATGCTAGAGTTAAGATCAATGGCATATTTAACATCAATACTTCCTCAAATTCTGATATTGACATGAATAAACAAGCTAGGTACCATACTACCATCTATTGTATATTGCCTGGGAATTTCCTTCAAAGATCACATCTTCTTCAGTTGTGAGGTTTTAAAACATTTCTTTATCTAATTTGAAGCTTGCTCAGTAATTACAGAGTTTCAATACTGATACAATTCATTTACTAAAATTTCCAGAAGGACTTTGTATGGTGATATGCGTTTTTATGTTGAGGTGAAGATACTGTGCCTAATTGATCAAACACCCACTTCTCACAGCATCTGAAAATGAGGAAACCGATTTTTGCATGGTGATATGCATCTGTTTCTGTGGCTTATGCAGTGAGTTTCCTGCTGAAATCAAGATACGAATGTTCACAAATTGAATATTAGTAGAAGGCATATTTTTCCCCCCACTGCTTTTGGACAGGATGCTGAAAATACACAGTAGGAGGTAAATTCATTTCAATTCTAATTATACATAAAATACAAGCATTCATTCCACCTTTTTGAAAATAGGAAGATACGTGAATTATAGCAGAATAGAAACAATTAAAAAAAAAACTGAGTCCCAACGCATTCTTGTGGTTTTTACCGCCATCACAATTTGTGTGATGAGAGCAAACATAATGATTTTTACAGGATCTGCTCTGATTCGATAGGTGTTATTTTATTTGCCAAAGAAAGTA
>NW_017732431.1:351120-356929 GCF_001890085.2 Hipposideros armiger | reverse complement strand
ATAGGACTAAAAAGAAATCTGAGTAATCTGAATACAGTTATCAAAATATTTAAAAATCATGATAGAAAAAAAATATATTTTATATATTTATATATTATATATATATATATATATATATATATATATATATATATATATATATATATATATATATGGGCTTCTTTACTAATGAATTAAGTAAAATAATTAGAGACTGGCCTAATGACCAGCCTGCAAATGTAACTTCAAGTACAGAAGACATTTCCAAACCACAGTAATATGATACAGAATTATCATTACTGTATTATTATCATCGCACTGTGATATGGAATCATTTCTCTTGGTAACTTAGTCGTATGCATGTGCCCTGTAGTTCCTTTTCTACTTTCACGATTGAAGAGAAGAAAACGCCAAATTTTAGCTAGAGATTAGCTTATCCCCTGTCTGAGTTAACGGACTCGGAGGCCTCCAAATGTCCTGTGGATTCCTGGTAGGAACCCTTTCTCTAGGTGAGCTGTCCCAGCCCTATTTAAATCCATACTGCCATCTGTGCCCTGGACCCTACACCCTTCTGCTTCCCAAGGACATCGTTGCTGTAGTTCACTTTTCTACCTTCATCATCCCTTTCATTTCACTTGTTCTGTAAACAGCCTTTGACATAATTAATCACCTCCCTTTCATTCATACCCCACTTTCTTCACTTGGTGGCCAGGACACATGTTCTCTTGGTTTTATTTCTAACACACCGGTGCCTCTTTCTCAGTTTTCTTTGGTCATTTGTCCTCGCTACACCATTTGTCTCTCAATCCTATAAGGCATCCCCAGAATGCTGTCATTACCAATAATTACAAGTCCTCCATAATTTCATTCTCAAGCATTCCCCTCCCTGACCACCAACAGGTCCATCCCTGGTCCTCCTCTGATTGCATTAATTTGTTATCTCAAACATTCTCACAGCTTTAAGGAACCTCTATATGTTATTTCTCCTGTTCACAACTCACACTTAGTTTTAAAAAAAAAAAGATATATTATATTTTAGTGTTAAGCAAATGTGGATGTCTTTCCATCATGCTGTACAGTTGTTTTTTGTTGTTGTTTTATCAGAGGGGGGAAAAAAGCTAGTGAAGAAGAAGTGAATATAATCAATAAGGAGAACACACGCAAGGTAAGTTCATGCTTGTTAGGTTACTCTGAAATCTCAAGAGAAATACATATTCTTAGAGGAAACCTTGAAAAATGTAGTTAAAATGTATGAAGATATTTCTGTATTCACAATTACTATTCCTTATTTTACAGATAGATAGATATTAATACATAGATAGATATTTATAGTAGTTTGCAAATTTCCTTCATGAGGTATGATATTTTGGAGACATTTTAAGACTTTCATAGAAAAACTTATTTTACTGTATTGTTAGTTGTCAGATCTAAGTAATAGGAAGTAAACTTTCATGAAATAGTTGTTAATGCAAACTGACAAGGATTTATTAGTTGTTGCTAAATAACAGCAGGTGCCTTAAAGGACAAAATATACCTCTATGAACCAGAAGTAACATCTTTCTTTATAGCAGGTAATTTTTTTTTCCATTTATATCAACAACATTTCTATTTTGGGCCAGCTTTTAAGTTTTAATACATGGTTATTAACTGTTAAATTCTGACTTTGGAATGATTTATGTTGTTAGAAATTACCCCAAAGCCACGTATTTATCCTTAAAAGAAAATAATAATAATAACAAAAGGGAGAAACTTCTTATTCCAGAAGTTCCTATAGTTTTAGCTTAACAAATCATTTTGTTTGGACTGACGTGGTTTCAAAAACATCTATTTTTCTGATAATGTCTAAAAAGAATGAACGAGTAATTCCCTTACTCTTTACTGAAGAAGATGATGCTCTATATGGTGTAACTTTTAGTAACTCTCTTCTAAAATTAACTGACTTACTTCACCTAAGGTAAACAAACAAACGAACAAAAAATAGATCAACAAAACCTGCTTCCTGGCATTAGCTGCATATTGGTCAAGGGTTTTGAGGAGAACGGTTTCTGTGACTCAGGAAACGGAACTGAATTGCTTACTTATCTCTTGCTGTTAATGACAGAGTGAAGGCCGCTGCTTTTCTCAGCAAATGCCACTTATTTATTCACTGAACACATTTAGCTTGTGCTTCTCTTTTACATTGACAGGGTCACTCTGACCAAAACTCAGACTTTTAATTTATTAAACTAGAAGTGATCTTGGTAAAACTTGCTTTGGATACAAAGTTTGGAAAGGTTCTAATTCTATTATGAGAAAAATATTTCTATGCATACTTAAATTTAAATGCTCTATTTTTTTCAAATATATATATNAAAAAAAAAAATCCTGTAAGGACTGGCCTGATAAAGAAGGAAAGAGGGTGTTTTGAACAAAAACGCAATCTATAAAACAGAGGTAAGAGAGTCCCACCAGCTGCACCAGCAAAGGTGAAGTGAAAACGTCAGGAGACAGGAATGAGTGGATATGTTCAAGGAGGAGGCGTAAGGAGGACATAAGTTTAGCTGGTTTGAGACAGGTGTGTGGGCAGCTCAGATTTGCATTAGACAGACATAACTTTCTGATACGTAGAAATCCTATTTCAGGGTAGAGAAAACAGGTTTTTTAAAAAGGACTTTCAAAGAAGGTCAGGGATGAAGGGGAATTCAATGAAGTTACTGTCTAAAACATGAGAAGAGATAATTCAGATAATTCAGACAATTCAGATAATTGACGATTACATCTCCAATCATGTGCTGGTTTAAAACATGGTATTTTCCCCTAACGTGCATCACACGTGTTTATTATGTTTGTAGAATGACTGGAACATAATTTAAGCTTTTTGTTACTAAGAAGAGTCACTAGGAATATTAATTTTTGGATACATTTTCTTTTTCTTTCCTTAATGTCAGTTGTGGGCAACTGGTAGTACAGTGCTAAAAATAATCCCTTTTTAACCTGTATAGTTGACTCTTAGTGATGCACAGTGAGCTAAATAATGATTTAGTCAAAATCAACAATGGGTCAAAAACAAAAATAGATGTGCTGTTAGTGGAGATCTACGGTTTCTCTAACAATACAGCACCCGCCGTTCAGTACATGTGAAATGAAGGGAACGTGACTAAAGGTAAATATTTTAAAATTCCATCACATTGAGGAGCAAAAGGATCGCCCGTGTTGCTGGTTTAAGCACTTTTGACAGTGTGCAGACAGAAGGCTGAATGAAGTGGGGGAATGTGTGAGAATGAAGAAAACCCCCGAGCGCTGGCAGGGGTCAAGGAAGAGGGTAGGTACAGGGGACAGCTGGCGAGGTATGGTCCTGAGGATGCTTTATGGTGGTGTTAGCTTAACAAAAAAATTACTACCTTTATATTTTATATACAGTAGATCAAATTGAAAAGATACTGAAACGCCACCCCTTCCCTACCCCCCAACAGCAAAAACCAAGGAACAGGATGTAATGAACCATTCCCTAAAGATGAATTAGACACAGGGCGTAGAGCACACATGAAGAGGTTAGCTAGAGAGAATCATACGTGTTTATCCATTTGGCTAGACAAGAAAGTTTGGATACAGGTAAGGCACACAAAGCGGAAACCAGTTCACAGGGTCCCCTGTGATATCATCTAGTTTCTCACTGATATTAGCAATGCTCAAGGGACAAGAGTAAGTGTGCACTTAGTGGAGTGACACATATGTGAAAAATGAGGGTGTTTTTGAACAGCCGCTGTGGGAAATGGTAAGAGTAATATTAACTAACATATACTAAGTGTTAAAAACTATCTTCTGGAATCCACCTTTCTGCATTATTCGATCATTCATTCTCAGATGGAGACTGAGGTCCACAGATACAGAGCTAACTATTAGGCAATGGAGGTGTGTTTCTATGGGATGACCTCTGAGTCTAAATCTTGGCCTCGTATTTAAAACCCTCCATTAGGATGGGAAACCGCCCTGTTCTGTGCTCTCGGTAAAGTACAGCAGAGGACAGAGGGTTCATTTTGAATTGAAGGGCATACAGGTGCGGTGGTCCCGGTTATGTCAGGTAAGTTCTCAGCAGGGCTCAGTGTCCTTCCTGTAACTGAAAGGCGAGCAGACAGAACTTGCTGCAGAAACACCAGGGGGGACGTCATCTGAGGGGACTCATGAGAGCGTGGTTGGAATTTCAAATCATCAGGGGCCTGGTGGGTGGGACCAGAGTGAAAGCTGATTGACAGCGTGACATGAAGTAAAAAAGTACATTTTCGTTGTTGCTGTTGTTAAATGAGGTTAGGTTACAGCTCACGGGTCCTGGGAATAAAGGAGTCGGAAAGAGAGATGAAAGGGTTCGATGCTGTAATTCAGCCTGGTCTAAATTGCTTAGGATTATGAGACTTACTGAGAATCACCTGAAATCATTTGTTTAATAAAGTGGAAAATAGGAATACATGTCATTAACTATTTATATTTTTAGGACTTTGGGAGATAAAAGCATTTTTTTAATATTTAGATAATATTAATATTTAAGAGAGGAGGTGGGAAAGGATAATTAAATCTCGCCTGTATGTGTGAAATGCAGGCTATTTTTATTCAAACTATTACTGTGGAATCTCCTATACCTGCAGCTTTTCTGCTCATATCTGTGATTCACATTTTTTAATAGTATCATAGCAGAAACTAATTTGCGGAGATTTACTGAAGCTAATATTTAAAGAATATAAGATTTAAAAAAAAACCAAAAAACTAAACAATTTTACTTTCCAACAATGTAAAACAGAGTGAATGTCCCTGAATAAAATTATTCCTCTTGGCCATAATGGGATTTTCTCCAGTTTTTTGATCTGTGAATGCCTACTCAACCATCAAAGACAAATTCATATTTCTTCTATAGAGAAATCCCTGAACATTTGTAAACACATCATTTACTGCATCTCAAAGATGGGCTTAATTTTTGCTATCTACTACCTCATAGAAATCCCGGCCATTTCAATTACTATATTTTTATGTCTGTCTCCCCAAATGTCTATCTTCCATCTATCAATCTATGTCTTTTTGAACTTGCTAAGAACTCCAGTGTTCTCCAATGCAAGGTTGTATAAATGTGATGAGAGAGAGCTTTATTTCCTGTCTCTCATTTTAAAAGAAATGGTTAAGTATTTTATTTAGTACTGACTTGTTTTGATTTTGTAGATAATAGCAATTCTTTCAGGTTTACTGCATCTGTTTTCTTTAATAATTAAATACTAATGGAATATTTATTCCCCTATTAAAGGAGATATATCTATATAGTCAATGACAAATTTTACTACGATAAATAATGCTACCGTAAATATTCCCATGCATGTTTCCAATGCAATTATGAACAAGTTTCTGGGAAAGACAACTGGGTTAGTTAATAAACTATGAAGAATATATCTTCATTATTCTCATTTTTCAGATGAGGGAGCCAAGCTTGAGAGAAGTTAAATACCTTGCCCAAAATCATTCATTAGAAAGTGGCAGATGCATAGTATTAAAACACATATTTGCTTTAAAAATCCCAGTTTCAGCCAGTTTGTAGTCCAACATAAACCTGATGCTATGTGTTTTGTGACATCTTCTCAACATTCTCACCCTGTGCTCTCATAGCGATTGTACATAATGATTAATTGCTGTATTTTCTGATACTATTTCAGAGAAGGGATTAAAGGCCTTTCCAGCTTGGGCTAGGCTGAATGGCTCCTGCAAAGAAGGGTGGTGAGAAGCAGCAGGGCGGATCTGCCATCAATGAGGTTAAGTGACCAGAGAGCCCACCAACAACATTTAAAGCACAAATGTGGAGTGGGTTTCAAGAAAC
>NW_017732431.1:347108-348217 GCF_001890085.2 Hipposideros armiger | reverse complement strand
CTGTCTTCATGTTTTCGATCCCTCCCAACTTCACTTTGCTGCTTGTCTGACCATGTGCATCCAGAAATTGTAAGGATTGCTTCAAGTTTGTATACTACGCAAAAGCAGTCAAGGAATAAAATCAAAAGGTTTGGCTCCAGGCTCAATAGGAAAGACAACTCCTCTTTGGCTGTCTTAATTATATAAAAATGACCTGCTCCGATGTTTTTCTGAGTGGTGTGCTATTGCCCTGTGTTTTAGCTGAAATAATGACCACGGAGAACATGGACCCTCGTTTCTGTTGTTCCACACAGCTATTTCTGTCTTTGTCGCCTCACACAAAACAGGCATGATGGTAGAGTAGGAAATGGAGATGTTTCTATTGAAATGCCAGTCTGGATCACTGCATCTCTGATCCCCTAAGGTTTAAAGTGAAGCTTGACAATATCAGTCACATTGGGAGACATTACAAAGATGCACATGATCTGCCTGCTGCTCTAGTGACACAATTGTGAATGCCAGCTTTAGGAAATGCCTGACAGTAACAGAAGTAAGTCCGAGAATTATTCTTATTTGAGATGAATTCAATTTCCAATGGATTTGCACACAAAAATGAAGTTTTTGCAGTAGGTGTTTAAAGAAGTGGCAAGTTCATGGTGATGTGTTCAGCGAACTCGTTTCTAATCATTGCCTTGAGCTCACAGGCTCCATGCATCAAAACGTGTCATCTCAAAAATGAAGGCTATTCTGGACAACAAATTTTGCCATGAATTGCATGTTTGTTACAATTTTTTCTCATGAGAAATGTTTACCATGCAATTATTGTTCTTCATGCTACATATTATTCAAGAAATGTTTGAAAGTTGTGGGGGTAAAAATAGGTAGGATCTGATGTTTCATGGCTGAATGTTTTCACTGAAGGTCACTTGGGCTCCTCTATAGAGAAGTATGCCATCAGACAAAATGTCTCTTGTCAAATCCCCCTCACTCCTACATGACAATTTCACATATGTCCTTTTCCTCAAATCTCCAAGGCCGTATCTCCACCATTACTCTCAGCTCATGGCCTTGCTTTTTCCTCACTAAGAACACTGAGACAATCAGAAGGAAACTTCAACAGACTTCGCAAA
>NW_017732431.1:299703-344377 GCF_001890085.2 Hipposideros armiger | reverse complement strand
TTCTGGAAACAAACTGTGTATTGCAAGACATCGCTCATTTACCAAGTTAAAATGTATTACAAATGTTTGCTCATCTTGTGGAACATTCGCAAACCAAGTTACTCAGGTTTTACTGTATATGCTAATATGATAGCTTATATTTTTTCTTTTCTATTTGTGTTGTCATTTTATTAATAGAGTTACATGCCATTTATACTAATAAAGAGCATTCTTCCACCTTTCTCTGTTTCCTAATTTTAAATCTTGATCCTTAGAGTAAAATAAGTTTCATAGTAATGCTTAAAAACACCAAGTTATTAATTGATTTTATTTATTGTAGTTTAATTTGGATGGAGGTCAAACATGAGAACAACAGTGGCAAGGTGAGGAGGGTGCAGGTAGAAGAGAGAGGCTCAAACCTCTCTCCACTCACTCATCCATCAGGTTTTGACCGAGTGCCCCTCACTTAGGCCATAGCTGGGCAGCAGTTACCAACCAAAGTGTCCCCGGTTACATGGAACTTACTTTTAAATTATTTATCCAGGTTGCTTTAGTATTCGTGATATTTTTGGCTTGAGTTATCTAGAGAGTTGCCTAAACGTTCTACCTTTTTCTGACATATATAGATGCATAGTCTAATTACACTCCTATAGGGACTATGTATCCAATTTCAATGACTATAATTTCATTTTGCCTGCTAGATCAATACCCCAATACAAATATTTGAGTTATGTAAAAAGTGGTTGCGAGTCTTCACTGTATCTCTATGGTAAGTATTGTCCTTTGTCCCACTTTAAAAGAATAACCTGTTGTTTGAACCCTGACTCCCTCGTGTGTTGTGCCCCGTTTCTTTGCACCCCTTTATACCAAAACACTTTTCCTCTAGAAGAGTTATGTACACTCAGCTCTCTAATTCCTCACCTCCCAATCTTTGTTTAAGCCATGACATTTAGGCTTTACCTCCCAAAACTCAAACAAAACTTGTCTTATCAATCTGGCTTGAATGCGGAGGTAAAAACCACACAGTACGCTGAAAAGGGAAAGTTTAACATTGAAAATCTAACTATAACAGCAGACTTGAGTAACACGGAACTGGCTATGAAGAAGTAGAACTCTACAGAGCACAGAGACAGCAGGTACAGGGAGCAGTTAAGAGCCCCAGGGGTCCAGAGTCCCCTCTGGGCACCGCACCCTCAGCACTGAGAGCAGTACCCTGCTGGAGAGGGTGGGACCTTAGCTCACTGACAGGCAGGGAAGGTGCTGTAATGCTGCCCTCGCAGAACTTCCTGGAATTCTGCCTTGGGGAATTTGCTGGAATTCTCAGGCTCTCTTGGGAGCTGAGAAAAGCCATTCATGGGAAAGTGTCTCCCTAGAGACCCTCTGATACCAAACTCCATGCTGTGCGAATGGCCATGAAATGATAGGTCCCAGGACGTCCTGGGTGGTGCTGGCTGCCTGGCACTCACTGCAGGGGCCCGGGCGCGGGAGGGAAGAGCCCACCAAGGAGCACAAAACCAGAAAGCAAAGCTCTCCTTCCTGCCACGGCTCTCCAGCGCCCCCCAAGGTTTTAGAGCCACCTGACAAGGGAACAGAAAAACGAAGAATCCAGACCCATGGTCACAGAGCCGTCACAAAGGATGGATTTGGAGCTGGAGGTAATACACAGATCAGCAGCATGACCACCAATGTCCTCCAAGGACGTACGATGGTGGATTTCAACCCTGCATTTCCTCTGAGCAAATGAGCTATTCCCAGTCTTGTGTGCTGGCTCATCCCGAGCTCCACGATCTACGCAACACTGCAGAATCCAGAGGCCATTCTCAGAACCGTTTCTCTACACGCCCCTTTGGCTATTTCACTCTTTCTCAAGATTTTAAAGGCCACCCGCATGTTAATAACCCCCAAATTCAAATCTCAAGCATCAACCTCTACTCCAAACCTCCGAATCACATGCACGAGTGTTTAATCGACGTCTCCAGGTAGATAGATGTCTAATAAGTGTGTCGAGATTAGTGTTCCTAAAACAGAAACTTCAAATATGTTCCTAAAACAGAAACTTCAAATAAAGCTTACCTCTTCCAGGCATCCCTTTTCCAGCAAATATTAGTGTTCTTCTAACTGCTTGGGGCGTGCTCCTTAGAGCAATCCTCGTCCCTAACTTGCTCTCAGCTCCCACGTTTAATATTCCAAAAATGCTTTCGTTCTGCCTTCAAAATATATGCCGACCCCTTTCTCGTGGCATCCAACCCTGTACCAGATCACGACCACGTCCCACCCAGGATACTGCTATCTAATCTGTCACCCAGCATCCAATCCATCATTTTAGGACATTAGGCAGGCTCCCATATCCCTACTGGAAATCTCCAAGGTCTTCTTACCTCATTCACAGTACTGTTGACCTTGGTCCATGTGGAGGTTAGAGGTACCAACACTCTTGCAGTCGAAAATCCAAATATAACTTCTCAGTCTACAGTCAGCTAGCCCTCAGCTTCTGGGTTAAACCAACTGTGACGGAGGTTGGAATCTGCGGCTGGCAATGCGAACACATCATATTTCCATCTGCAGGGGGTCGAATCTGCAGGTGCAAAACCGTGGATACATTGGGCTGACTGTAGTTACTGGGGAAAAAAAAAGAAAAAGAAAAAAAACCCTGCACATCAGTGGACTTTGCAGTTCAAACCCATGTTGTGCAAGGGGTGACTTTCTAAGTGGAGGCCCCTATGTCCTGTGAGGCCACACATGGTCTCACTTGATAGCCACTCAGGTCCTCTCTTGCTCAGCAGCTCCTAGTAAATGCCACACGTGGTGCTTGGGGGTGACAGCTTCTGGAGCCTGAAATGCTCTTCTGTTTGCAACCTGGCCCCCTGCACACGAGGATAAAGAGAGGCTGAAGAAAGAGGAAAACCACCCCAGATTGGTAAGTGGCAGTTATAATAAGGAGGAGGACTTACAGGTGAGGCTTGTCTTGGTTGGTAGGGTCGAGGGGACACACAGGACGAGTCTGCACCTGTCGGAAGTCTCAAAAGCTCACACAGAGGCCTCGCCTGGGTTCAGTTGCTCATTCAGTCCAGACAGTCTCAATGGCACTTGACTGTCTCCAGCCTGTGTCCTTAAACAGCTCCTAGTGTGGGAAAACTGGGGGGAACATGCGTCCTCAGGATGGGGAGGGAGTAAGACCCCCACTGGCCCGTCCTTTTTCTCATCTCCGTCAGCATCTCCCCACAGATGTCCATGTGCCATTCTCCTTCACCTGCTGTAGGTTTTTTATTCTAATATCACCTTATTGGTACCTTTTCTGACTATGAGAAATCCCTCATATCGTTTTATTTTTCTCCATATTCTCTTAGGCTATCTGAAATTTCATTTTAACTACTAGCCTGTTTTCTCCACTCCTGTGACAACGTCAGCTCCATGAGAGTGAGGATATTTGCTTATTTTGTTCACTGTTGTATCTCTCTGCCATGCACAGCGCTTGGTTCAACAGAATTCCTCATTGTCATTTTTGGAGCAATATATGCATGCCCAGAACAACAGGTAACTATGTTAATGTAACTAAAATAAGCAGAATCTCCAATTATGGCAATGAATCAAATATTAGGTCTAACTGCACATTGTTTTTTCATTTCTTTAACATTATACAATATACACATAAATTTATTTACACATAACAAATTCCCGAGAAATGTGGAAAAATAGCATGGATTCATTACCAGCTAAATGAATAAATGAATGAATCAATAACTCCACAAATACATAAAGACGTTCTGCACACATATGAAACTTAATTTATTCCCACTTGTAGTCATGAATGTAAATTTAAATAAGTTTTATTCTATACCCATCAAAATAACTAAAAGGAAAAAGCATACATCTCAATACAAGCACCCATCACCAAACACCATTTGCAAATGTTGCAATAGTTTTAGGAAACACATTGGTGAAACTTTTTAAGAACTTTAAAATATGTTTGTAAAATTTAATGCATCAGCTACTATCCCAAGACTCACAAAGGAGAAAATCTAAAACACTAAGAGATATATAGATACATATTTTTATACTGTCATCACAAACTTGACCATTATATCTTTAAATTAGAAACACAAAATTTCCAACAAGAGGTACTTATGCAAATCTTGTTTTTATGCAACTATTAAAAGTAATATTTTGCAGTGTTCAATGAAATGGAAATATACAATGAGATAAATTAAAAGAAAAGTGTCCAGATACTTATTAATTTATACATATGACTTGATTCACCTTTTGAAAATGCATGCATACAAAAATAATCTTCAATTATCTATATTAATAAGTGCACCAATAATCAGAGCAGTGAAAATTATATTTGTTTGTTTATATTGCCACTTGTCCCTGGATTTATAGATGGGTGTGTTTTACATTTCTAATTATACACATTATTTAATGAATTCACATGAAATAATTTATTAAGTATCCTCAGCACAGTTTGAAGGTGAGAAATGTACATATTTTAGACCACAGTTGCTATACGAATGTTTTTCTACATATATATTTTTTCTTGATAAGTTTTATTTTCAGTCAATTTTAAACATTCACTACTACCAGGAGATAACCCAGATTTGTCTAATCTTTACCCATTATGAATAATATTACAGTGAACACCACTGTAATACATCACCATAGGTAATTAAGCATACTTTTGACAGTTAGCTTCTTACAACTGGAATTGCTGATCCAAAGTAAATGAACAGTTAGGATATGATCATCACCTCCAAACTGCCCTTGGATATGTTGTTAAAGTCATACTTCCATTAATTTATATAACAGTACCAGTTTGTCCATACCAGCACCACAATTGGACACTATCAATTCAATGAATCCTTATCTAACTGATAGGCAATAAAAACATTTCATTGCTGCTTCAACCAGAATTTTCTGATGACGGCGAGTCTAAATATTGCATCATGTTCATATAGTTTATTTTTTTCCTCTGAATTCTATTTCTAATCTCATTCTCATTTAATCACAACAAAATCCAAATGGAATACGTAAGGTAACAACATTTGTTTTATACCAACACAGCTTCTTGTCTGTGGAATTTGGAAAGAACAAACCACAAATTTATCAGAGCACTACAATGCCTTTTTCCCAAGAGCAGCGCAGTGTGACAGGAATCACACTCATAAATATCTCACACGACAAAACAAATGCCGTATGTACAACAATCATTCAGTTTGCACTGACAAATCTTTTTTTTTACCCGTTACATATGGTCCATTTCTCTTTTTTTATGTTGTATCTCTTTCAATTGCACCTAGGAGTCATTTTAATATAGATAATTGAATTGCAGTTAATTCTCCATCTGGTGCTCCAGACTGGTTACTTTCTACCGCTGATCTGAGGCTGATATTTTTCATTTATATTACTTGATCATTTTATTCTCTGTCACATCTCTAACAGTATGTGACATTTACAAAGCATATCATGTGAACACAGTTTAAAATCCCCCGTGTATAATGTCTTTCTGAAGCATTTGGCAGCCTTACACAACCCCTTATATGATCCACATTTTGACTTTTAAATTACCATAACTTGTAATTTACTTCTGAAGTATAATCTTAAAAAAGAAAACTTTACAAGTAGAAAGATGTTTGCAAAGTAGCACGTGGTCTATTATGTTTAGTGCATTGCTTTAATATGCGGAATACATTGTTGACATAGCAAAACTGATAAATTGGGTTATCGTTACTTATTTAGGAATCCTTACGTTATTTTATCAGAAAACTTAAAGCTGAAAATATCAGATACAGGCTTAGTATCTTACATTCAGCTGTTCTGCATAAATCATCATTTTTGAAATTTGAACAGTGAATTACAGTTTTAAAGAACTTTGACTTGATCTTCTTAGGTTAGTAAGGGATCTTATGTTTTGGTGAAAGAATTACTTTGAGCCAGGGAGAAGGTTAATGTATTATTAGGATTTTAAATAAGTTGGGAATTAGATACTCTTCAAATCTCACTTTCAAAATTGTGCTAACCGTATTTCCACATCAAAGCTTCTACGAGGATTAAATGAGATAACTCATTAAAAATAAATTAAATTCAAACTATGTTGATTTCATTACTTGCTGTATTATTCCCATTTTTTGGGTGCATAAATCGAGTCTCATAGAAGTTGGAATAGCTGGCAAAATTCAACATATTTCAGAATCACCAAAAGCCTATATATATGTTCCTCATTCCAAAAATGACTCTGTAAAATGTGTCACGGCTTATGGACAGTAGGCATCATCCAATCCAATCTACTTATTTAGCAACAGAGAAACGGAGTCAAGTGGGCTGAATGAATTCGACCAATGGCAGGTCACTGGGTTTTGACCAGGTCATGAATACTGATGGTGACCTTGCGTTGGAATTTTAGATGTATCGATAGTACCAATACAAAAAGGATAATCTGATAGCAGGTGAGTGCATAGTGTTCTAGCAAAAAACATTCGATTTTGAAATATCCAGAACTGGGGTCAATTATGTTTCTCTTGTTTTAATGTGTGGCAAACATTGCATCTCACATCCACCCTATTGAATATTTACCTGTGTGTTTCTTTTCCTATTTCCATCAACTCCTCATGAAGAGCCAGCTCCTTCCTGCTTGTTTAAATGTGCACAAAAAAGCCTTGAAAATGCCCATATCGTGTCATCATTTTCTCTAGTCAGTATTTATTATTATTGCCACAGATTTCCCAGGTACAGCTTAGCTACCCGATGTGTCTGAGTGACATACAGTTTCCTATCAAATGTCTGTATGTAGACAATGCTAAGGTCTAACAGGCAGTTAAGACAGCATTTTAACAGTGCATAAGATTTTGGAAAGAAAAAAAATCACTCATTTTAATTATATAAGACAAGTACTTAGCTTAAGTCTTGTATGTTTACAAAATTTTAAAAAATGAATATTTGAATTATCCTCTAGAAGCTTCTTTCAGTGTATCTTCAAAATAATGTCTGCTTAAACACTGGCAGAAACATGAAATCCTTTTTTATGCAATCAAAGCACTGATTATAAAAAAAAAATCCTGAAGCCTTAGAGATTTCCTGTTTGATTACTAGTTTTTAATATCTATATAATGCTAGAAAACTAAGATTTAAACATTGCTTGCTGTCCTTGAAAAAATGTAGTATTCAGCAAAATAATTACTGTTATAATGCTCTATGTATAAACGCAATAGGAAATCAAGTGCATTTTATTTAATTTCTAACTTTTTAAAATCTTAAATGTACTTTATGCACATTCAGCAATAATGCCTGTGTTATCATAAGGTAATGCATGAAATACCTAAACATATTATACATGTATTTTCCTTAATTTCTTATTTGAGTTTGCATTTGCGAATATACATCATATACATAATTTTCATTTCCATTTTTCATGTGAAAGCATTGTGGGGGTCAAGAAACAGTCTAGGGAAACACACGCGCATGCGCGCACACACACACACACAACCACACACGCGCACACACACACTCACATACACACGTGCGCGCGCGCACACACCACACACACACACACCCCCCACACGCGCACACACATACACACATACACACACACACGCACACACATGCGCACGCACACACACACCACACACACACACACGTGCACACACACACATCACACACACACACACACACTCGTGCGCGCACACAAATAATCAAGTACTATGGAAATATAGCTAAATTAACTGTCATAAAACGGAGCACATCGTCAGGGCCTCTGCACCTCCGAGGAGTTTTCTCTGACTCTCTCTACTGAGGACTGGAAACACTTCTCACTTAGGATAGAAACCCTCTCAGGTCAGCACTGGACATCTTTGAACAAGGCATTGTTCACTGGTTTGGCGAGTGTTAGCATAAATGATAGGTTGGAACAACAGATGTTTTAATGCTTCCGACGTCAAAAGATGGACATGTCTGCTTTTTCAACCTGTCTTTTCCTCGTTAATCCTGCAAACTCCCCGTTCTCAGGGCTGCCTCCCCCAAGTCTTCTCACAGCACTTGAGGATTATGGGGATAATTTCTACGACACGAGGTCATAAAAGGACACGCATATCCATGTTCACAAACAAGTCCATAGAAAAGATGGAGAAATAAAAATAGGGGAATAGCATGTGAATTAATTACTCAAAGGTAAAGGGAGATAGCATTTTGGAAAATATGACTTTCAAGTACGAAATTATGTCCTTCGGCTGGGGCCTGCCTGCCCTTCCCGTTTTGCTGTTCTCACTTCTTTCACAATGCTAGTTAACATGCACCCATTTTTCTTAAATAAATAAATGTTTTCAGTATTAAATTGAATAAACTCTTTCTCTTTAATCAGAATTTGAGAATGCGTATTCAGAATATATGATATTCTCAGGCGAGTTATTCTTGTTCTAAAGGATGGATGGTCAGGGTGGATGCAGATGGTGACAACTTACCTGTGATGGCGAGTCTTGTAGTTCCTAAAACCCCACCCTCGTTTTCGCAGTGGCCGCAGAGATGATTTGCGCCGCATTTGAATTGTGGCACTGAAGCATCAAAAATGTTCTTTTTACACCAGGAAGTTTAGTGCAGGGTTGTGTCCTACAGTAGTTCATGTTTGTTCTCCTTTGATTTTCCGGCCTAGCATCAAAGGCAGAAGTAACAGTTGAATAGAAACGTATCAATCATCTCCCACAATTGCATAAAACCCAATCCTTGTAATAAATCCACACATGTATAGATTAATGTGAATGCAAATTCTATCTATCAATCTGTCAATCTATCTATCATTGACTAGTTGCTTTGTTTAGCATCTCTGATTAAAGTTGAAATGATACAGCCCTCTCATACAAACAAAATTTATGTGCCGGAGCTGTATCCTCATCTTTTAATGGCATCAGGTTCTGGATGGGACTTGGACTAAATTTGCATTCTTGTTTGAACTTTTCCTGCCTTGTTTCCCACACAACCTTAGTCGGCTCATAATGAAAATGTTTCTTAATAAATTATTTTACATAAATTCTCATTGTGGGGTCAGATGTTCATAAATCCAGCTTAAGAGATCATGGAACGTGTACACATAAAGATCAGGTGTTCAGTTTTAAAGGACATGCTTTAAAAAAAACAAAAAACAGGCCATTGTAATACATGTGGACTACACCAGACTTCATAGGACGGTCTCAGTTCAATGGAACAAGAGTTCTGGCAAGTGACACATCTTTATCTTTTCTAAAAAAGTACTTTACAAGTGTCTACTTTAAAAAGTAAATGAAATACAACCCAGAAAAATAGCTTTAAGTAAAGGGCTTTAAAAAATATAATTGTCTCATTAAAGTGCATTAGTTAATTAAATGATATCGCTATACTTTATTGACAGTGACAATTAATGGCTTTGAATCAAAAACAAATTAGTGAATGCCACATGCAAAATACATGCCCATCTATTGATTATATAATCACTGCTTACATTTCCTTTCTAATCTTACCCTAATAAGATGCAAATGTATTTTCCATTTGAAAATATATAATTAATCTCTTGATCAATATAAAATCTATGGGAAACTATTTTCCTTTGTCAGTCATTGGTGCTATAATTTGATAATGATAGCGACACAATTTACCCAGACATACTTGAATTTCTGAGTCCCCATATATTCATTATTTGTGGACATGTAATAATTTCAGTAAAATTTTCTCCTCATTATTAATGGATCAATGTACTTAATTATGAACGCTGTTACATTTACTATTTTTTAAAAGCCCTTTTATTATGTGATTCCTTTGACCAACATTAGTTCATGTGAAATTCAAACATGATTCAGTCTTTCATGGGACAAGGAGATGAGATGACAGCTAATCAATGATTGACTTTGCCCTTAAGTTGTTCAACTGTCAATGATAAAACATGTCAATCAGTGAGAAGAAATGAACCACCAGCTATAATAACCTCAGCAAAAAAAATCACCAGTGTCCCATCAGCTCCCAAATATTAAAGGTAAGCAAGAATTAGCACCATTGAGCGTTCAATTTCATTGTCCTATATTTTATTTTAATTAACAAAAAGAAAAATTGAGTTAATTCTACCTCTCAGACCTATCCATTGATTTTTATATAAGCATCATCTTGTCCTTGACTTAGTAGTCAAGAGATTTTTAGCCTTTATTTATATTCATAGATTCAAAAAGCTACCAATTTAATTCATGGAATGCTGTGAAGGAGGATGGTCATGAAGCTGAGATTGAGAAGACACTGCCACTTACTCCCTCTATGGCCTTGGTCAGATTAGTTCTGTTTTCTAAACCTCAGTTTTCCCATTTCTACTATGATGATTAATAATTCAAAATTCAAGGGGGTTTAGGAGTATAAAGGTGACACATATATGAAAGCACCTAACGCAAATGCTATTCACAGGAGGAAAACTAAATGTGTGAATGGCTACTTGGAAAGATTAATATTTCAATATAGTTCTCGGTCTTAAGTGAAAGGTGTTACATAGTTAAGAATAACTCATCTTTTCTGTAACAATTAACCCATATGCTCATGATTCAAAGAAAAGAACCAAAACCAAAACCAAAACAAAAACAAAAACAAAGTAAAACTGCTCATTTAACATTACAAATTTTACATAAAAAGACACACGCACATGTACAGGGGACATAGAGGTGTCAATAAGTAATGGAATGGCAGATCACTTTTTCCCTGGAAGGTAAACCAAATCCTCAATAAATCCAGTGACTGTTGTGACCTGAAATTGATGCTACTTCATAAACTTTAAATGCCGTAGTTTGGATTTTTTATATTGCTTTTGTTTACTTGTTTAAATTTTTTGTTTGTTTTCTTGATAACATATACATCCAGATGATTTCCTTAAAAATATTTTTTAGAAATATTTCAAGGTAGACACATTAATCTAACCTATGAATACATACTTTAAAAAATGTAACTCCTTGAAGTAACTCATTGAGCAATTTGCAGCCTTAAAACATAATTCATCATGTGAAATGCCAGGCACTTATTCCCCCAAGGGCCTGAAGTTCAAGGTTGTGAGGATGTGAGGTTTGCAGTATCATTGAGAGACAAAAAAAAACCGACATAAACAGTCAGGCATTCTCCATCTTTGCTTCTGGACAGCCAACACATCTGGTTCTTGTCACAAGGGAATTTTTAGTGACCACTGGAGCCTTTCAAATGGAAATCCAGTGACCTTGAGTATAGCCAGTTTGGCAACATCAGTACTTGTTCAGAAAGATCTTTGAGTAATTTTGAAGTGGCTCAAACTGCTGTAACTTGAGGCACATTTTCACCCATGGGTCAAGGAGGCAGCAATTAAAAGTTAATGAAAGAAAATAACTTACCAGTTATTGTGGGCGATTGGGAACACATGTATTCTTTGATACAGATAAAATTGTTATACCCAAGAAGAAAAAAGGAAAAAAGAAAAGATAAAGAAGGGAACTGACATTTGTGTAGAAATTACATCACATCACATGGATACACAGACCTCTCTGTTTTCTTCTCCGCTGTCCCTGGAAATCAACTTATAGGAATTTTCTTTGTCTGTAGTAACATAGCCAGGTCATCAGGGGTTAGAAGCACAACCAAGCTAATCTTAAAGGTAAATAGAGTTATTATTTCTAGCACATTCTCCCTTTCTTTTCCTATACCCCTTGATTCCCACTGTAGCCATAACTTCCATGGATTCTAAGGTTAATGACATAGGAACAGCGCAGCCTGCACTGTAAAACTTAAACAAAACAAATAGAACAACACAGAATCCTACAACCCCAAGTCTGCTGGCATCATGCAAAATATCAGAGTATGCTTACAGTAAATTTTGACAACATGTAAAGGTCTCTTTTCTGCCTCTTCTTGAACATTAAAATGACTTCATAGACTCCTCCCATCACCATAAAAGTCCACTTCACTTACTAAGCAACAGTGAGCTTTGTAGGGGACAATGACCAGGGAGCCTAGAATAGGGTTTTCTCATTCCAAGAAGAAACATCTGTACCAATATTTCTTCTTCATGCCGAGTCCTAGAGTTGTAGCGTATAGCTTCAGCCCAGGAGTGCTAATGGACCTATATGAGATGCACCATATAGGCACCAGAGGATGTAGGTAGGGTACCATATGCACCTGCCCTATCACCAGGCATGATTCTAAAGGGCGATGTTTAAATGCAGTGTGCCCCACATTTCAAACAAGGAAAATAAGAATTCCAGTGCCTACTTATACCCTCGAATTAAAGAAAAATACATGAACATGTCTTTGGAGGGGCCATAACCATAACTAAAACTATTCAAAGAAGGGAAACATGGAATTATCCAAATAAGAAAAAAAAAAAAAAAGGATCAGAGACCAGCACAAACTACTAACTGGCTTCCTATCCCTTTACTTCATTATTTTAATGGGTTATCCCAGTTTAAAACTAAGGTTTTAAATATGTAAATCTTAATTAGAGGGACAGGCTAATATTTTGCAGACGCTTATTTTCCCTACATACAACATACTTCTGCAAAGGCGAAAGAGAAAACATGACTGGGCCACATTCAACAATATGTCACTTTCACATGGTAAGAAGGACAGCACAGAATTTTATTGTACTAGTAGGTATAGTTTCATTAAGTGATCGTAGAGACTGTTCACCTCCGTACTGGCAGAGATGGGGCACTATGTCCAGAAAAATGAAACCATAAGACAACACAAGTGCCATTACTTTTTTTTTCTTTTCTCTTCCTGTAGACACAACTTAATAAGCTATTGTCAGCTACACGACACACGTCTTAGCAGAACACATTTCAAGACTGGCCACTCTAGCGAAACCTTTGCACAGTCTTTTTTATTGCCAGTATCGGACATTCATTCTTGGAGTAGATTACTTATCACTTCAATCTAAGTGCTGGATGCATTTTCTAGCATGTATTGACATTATCCTCTTAGATAAATTCTTTTGGGATGAACTGATCATTTAGAGCCTGTGACTGCCAAAGTCGAGGCTTCCTGCCTGGGTGAAAGAACCAGAATGTGCAATTATATGAGTAGTGAAAGAAGTCAATATATCTTTATAGAAAGTGTATTTTTGGAAAAAAGTGATATTTTTAATGAAAAACAAATTTTGATGGTTCCATCCAGTTTTTAAATGCATCATCTAACCTATAAATAATAAATCTGATTTTTTTTCTGCTTGTAATACAAAAGAAAAAATAATCATCAGGGATGATTCATGGAGAAAATCTGAATAAAGTAGACCAACAAATATAAAGTGATATCAAATATATTTATAAGGCATATTTCTCTAGTCAAATATTTTTTATGAGTTGATTATTCCAAATTATTTGGCCACAATAAATCAGATTTAGAGGAAGAACTTGATCCAGTTCGTAAGAGTTCTGTTGAGGGATTTTGAAAACAGTTTTTGGAAAGAATTTATTTATAAACTATTTTAAAAGTATTTTTAATTGTGGTAAAACACACAACATAAAATGTATAATCTTTAACCATGTGTAAGTGGACGGTTGATAAGGACATTCATATTGTTGCACTACCTATCTCCAGAACTTTTCCACAGTACAGATCTGAAACGCTAAGTCCATTAAACAGCCCTCCATTCTCCTCTACCCGCGGTCCTGGCCACCATCTTTCTACTTCTTGTCTCTGAATTTGACTGCGCCAGCTTCCTCATATAAGTGGAATCATGCAATATTGGTCTTTTCGTGACTGGCTTTTCTCAGCATAATGTCCTCCAGGATCACCCATGTGGCAGCACGTAACAGAATTCTCTTCCTTTTTAAGTTCATATATATATAAAGATATGCCACATTTTGTTTATCCATTCATGTATTGATAGACACTTGAATTGCTTCCACCTTTTGGCTACTGTTTCTATGAACACGGATGTACAAATATATTGCCTAGTTGTGATAGGTGGGATTGCTGGATCATATGGTAATTCTATTTGTGGTTTTTTGTTTTGTTTTTTAAAAAAGTTTTATTGAGGAACAGTGTGTTTTTCCAGGACCCATCAGCTCCAAGTCAAGTAGTTGTCTTCAATCTAGCTGTGGATTTGTAGTTTTTTGAAGAACTGACACTGTTTTCAACAGTGGTGGCACCATTTCACATCCTAATAGACCTGACATGGTATCTCCTTGTGGTTTTGATTTGCATTTCCGTGATGATTCGTGATGATGAGCAACTATTCATATTTTGTTGGCCATTTGTATGTCTTCTTTGAAGAAAAGTCTGTTCATGTGCATTGCCCTCTCTTCGTTTTTTTTAGTGTTGTCATTGATGATGCGTTTCTAACCAAGAATATGTTGTTTTGCCATCTTTAGTTTTCATTGACTTGATTCTTTTTTTAGAGTAGTTTTAGGTTCACAGTAAGACTGAGGGAAAGGTACAGAGATTTCCCATAGAGCCCCCCCCTCACCCCCATACATGCATGGCCTTCCCCATGATCTCACCAGAGTGGTCCATTTGTTTCAATTGAGGAGACAACAGTGACACGTCATTATCACCCAAAGTCCACAATTCACACTGCGGTTCATTCTTGGTGTTGTACAAGTCTGTGTTTGCACAAATGTGTAATGACATGTATCCATCATTATAGGATCATACAAAGAATTTCACTGACGTAAAAGTTCTGCCCATTCATCCCCCCTCCTCCAACCCTGGCAACCACTGATATTTTTCCTGTCTCCATAGCGTTGCCTCTGCCAGGATGTCGCATAGTCAGAATAATACAGTATGGGACTTCTTTTCAGATTGACTTCTGTTACTTAGTAATATGCATTTAGGGTTCCTCCATGTGTTTCATGGGTTGATAACTCTTTTTTTTTTTAAAGTGCTGAATAATATTTCATTGTCTGGATGGACCACAATTTATTTATCCATTTACCCACCGAGGGATAGCTTGGTGGTTTCCAGTTTGGGGCAATTATAAATAGAGCTGCTGCAAACATCCATGTGAAGGTATTTGTGTAGACGAGCATTTTTAAGTCCTTTGGACAAATGGCAAGGAGTATAATTGCTGGGTCGTGTGGCAATATGTTTGGTTTTATATGAAATTGCACACTGTCTTCCAAAGGGGCTGTACTGTTTTGCCATCTCACCAGCAATGACAAGACTTCCGGTTGTTCCCAATTCTGGGTAATGGTCCAGATGTTAGAGGGCGTGTAGCAGTATCTCATTGTTGTTTTCACTTGCATTTCCCTGATGCCATAGGATGTGGGGCATCTTTTCATATGCTTCTTGCCCTCTGACTATCTCCCTTGGTGAAGTGCTGTTATCATCTTTGGCCCATTTTTTACTCGACATGCTTGTTTTCTTATTGTTGAGTTTTAAGAGTTCTTTGCATATACTGGATAACACTCCTGCATTAGATTTGTTCTTGTCAAATATTTTCTCCCAGTCTGTGCTCTGCCTTCTCATTCTCTTCGCATTGTCTTTTTTCGCAGAAGTTTTATATTTAATGCAGTCCAGCTTATTTATTACTTCCTTCACGGATTGTTTTCCGTGTTGCATCTAAGAAGTCATGCCCACACCCAAGATCACCTAGGATTTCTCCAATGTTACCTACTAGGAGGAGTTTTACAGTTCCAGGGGTTTGGTTTTGATTTCGGCTTTGAATTCTGTATAGTCAATGTCACTCCAATCCCGTATCCTTTGAAATGCTCTTTTATGCATATATAATATTCAGGTACATCGTCACATATTCCTTTGGGGAAGTAATGAAGGGATAGTTATTGTATTTTGTGGAGTTTCAGAGGTTTTAATCATGAGGATTTGGCCTCTCTTTCCAAAGGTAAGATCTGTGTTTGCGAACTGGGTCAGTTCTGGAAATCGGGACAAGGATATGATTTCCTAAGCCACTGATGACTTTCTGCTCATCCATTCTTGACAGTTTGGGTTATAAAGATTAAGATCCCGCTTATGTAGGTGATAGCAACACTGATTGTCATCAGGCCTTGTGGATTACAATGGTAAATACAACCACCTTTCCTTCAGAAACCTATTGTCTTACAACCAGACCTGTTCTTACAGTACAGCCTTTATTGTCAACACATGGCTCAGAAGAGACAGCCCATGCTTAGCTTCTCAACAATGCTGGGACATTCTATCCATCACCTTTTTATAGCATTAGTGAGGTGAGCGGCTTCTTGAGTATCTGACTAAGCAAATCCATTCTAACAGGCTAAGCTCTCTGAGTTTATTGCTTCTTTCTCAAAACTTTGTCACAGTTATGATCTCTTTCTCTCTCTCTCTCTCTCTCTCTCTCTCTCTCTCTCTCTCTCTCTCTCTCTCTCTCTGTGTGTGTGTGTGTGGCTGTGTGTGTGCATGCACATGTACACCTTTTCACGGGGCCATCCCAGAAGTATATTAGGTTGGCTGCAGGCGCCCTCCCATGGATGTGAAATCCTGAACCAGAGCAAACACACACCACACAAATGTAGCCTGTGCAAAATAAAGCTCCGTTTTGACTCACCATGGCCTTGTGATGACACTGCTGCTAAGGAGAATGATGGCACTTGATATACGGTCAGAGGGACAGGCAGGGGCTGTGTGCTGTTCTGAGAAACGATTTCCTGGGCACAAAAATAGTCCCGTCTCCGTTAGAATGAGGCATAATACACAAGCAGATGATTTCAGTATCTCCACGGCTTAAAACAACACAGGTCCGTTTTCTTCTCATCGGCCATGTCCCCCTCCACAGCTGGGGGCTGTGGTCCTTGCTGCCCTCATTGGGGGATGAACACTGAGAAAAACCTTCGCCATTGGCCCCTTAGCTGTCACTCCAGCAAGGGGACTGTCTGTCACACACTGGCCCGTCCAGGCTTTTGCCTGTAGTGTATTGGCTAAGGCCAGAGACATCAGTCTGTGGAATTTAAGAAGTAGAGATGTCCTCCCGTGTATCTGGAAGAAACATAGAGGGAAATGTGGGTGAGAACAGTGATTGAGCTTACTTTGGGCTCAGTGGATTGTGCAATCTAACTTCTGAGTCGTGCTAGAAAAGCGAGGTATTTTAAGAAAAGTTAATTTGGTATATTCGTGTTCATATTATAAAGGTACATTAAAAAAAAAAAAAAGAATTTTCCCTGGTGCCCAAAAAGAAAGATGTTTTTCCTCTCTCCCTTTACTTGGAGCATTTTCCTTGAGAAAACTTTTACATTCTGTCTCTTTGATTTTTTTTTCTTTTAATTATTTTTTATTATGAAATACACATTTTTTAGAATTAGTTTCAGCTGTACAACACAGTGCAATAGTTATATTTTTTACCCCTCGAAGTGACAACCTCCCTCCCCAATCCGCCACCCCACTTCCCCCCAATATCATACGTATCTATTACAATTCCCTTGACTCCACTCCCACACTATACTCCACATCCCATGACTATATATATATTCACTTATAGTTGACATACAATATTATACAACATCAGCTTCAGGTGTACAGTGCAGTGATCAAGCCTCTTCCCCATCCATGATGCGGTCTCCCTAGCAAGACATGTGACCACCTGACACCCCACAAAATATTCACAACACCATCAGTTACATTCCTCAAACTGTCTTCCACGTCCCTGTGGCAACACCGCAGCTGCGTATTTATGCTGTCCAATCCCCTCCCTCTCTCCCCCATCCCCACCCCCCCAACCAACAGCCACCAGTTGCTCCTCCATATCTCCGCTGTCTCTTTGATTTTTAAGTAATACTTTTTAAAAGCTAAATGGACCCCTTACTAGTTTTACAACTTAGGAGCCGTCTCTTTGCAATATAAACATTAAGGAAAATAGCATTGCCACATTGAAACTATTTGTCAGGAAGATGGGGAAAGTTTTATGCTCCTCTGGCTAAAGACAATTAACTAGCACAGATGGCCACCAAATTACCAGGTAAAATTCAGATTAACTGTGTACAGCAAATGATGCTGTCAACTCCTCTCCTATGAAGACACATTATCATTTATCTTGAGAATGTGCACAGAATGATTGTATCTGCCTAGCCATGGGAAGGGGTGAGGCTTCCTCTGTCTTTACAATCTCCTCCACAGATGGCCTGCGATGAACTAACAGGCTAACACTTTTGCTCCAGGATTATTCAATAACAAACTGGTTTCTTTCTTTTCTACATTTGTAGAGAGGTTTTCTTGGTTGGCAGCAAATTTTATTTTTAATTTTTCCCCACAGAATGGATACACACACACACACACACACGATCATCATAGTCATGTACATACATACGCCATGTACATACATATATATGTATATGAGATTTGTAAGGGAGGTAGTAAATAATGGTTCCGAAAATGAAGCTGCAGTGTGCAGTGTGTGTGACTTGTCAGTAAGAAAATTATTTCTCTTAACAGCAGTTTTGTTCACACTGCATGCATACTAAAAAACACAGTTATAATATACCAGTATAAAACAATACAGTGCAAATAAAATTATAAAAATCTAATGCATGCCTATATTATCAAATTCTATGTATAAGTACAGCAAATCATGACAGTAATATCCATAATGAAATTATACTCACTACCTAATTTGTGCTAGATTTATACGAAAATAAATCACCTAGATGATAATAAAAGCAGGCATCGTTAAAGGTGATACCTGTGATTTCATACATGATACATGTCTGTGCGCATTTTGTCATCTCGTTTATTCTTTAGCTTCCATCTGGGTCAGTGCGCTGGGAGAGCACCAACAGGTGAGAGAGTGGTAACTGTGTCTTGTGTCTGCTCCCCCAGCCAGGGCACAGCAGGCTGCATTCCTCCACGGAAAGCCACAGCTTTTCTCTAGTGGCCGACTCTGCACATCTCTTTGGGTTTTGCTTACTATCGGTCTTCTCCCCTTGCCTCTCTGGGTCTAGGGTTACAATATCTCCCTGTTGTAACTAGTGGGCTGTCAGAAAAGCCATGACGTGTTTTTTTCTGTTTTTCATTGCAAAAATGTGTCATGACTTTTCCGACAACCCAATAGACCACACACTGTGTTATTCCTCAGGTGGTTTCATGACACTCTTTCTGAATTCTTGTAATCAGCCCTTTTATCAAACAGCTTGAGCCAAGCAGCTGCAGTAACTCATCCACCAGCAATGCGGTACTGCCTTCAGAGTGTATCCTGAGTTCAACTACCCTCCTCCTAGCCCTCTCACAAGCCTTCAGCACTTGCGACTTAGAGTACATTTGTCCTTGGCATAACCTGCTTAAAGTTCTATGTATTCATTTTCTCTGCCTGGAACTTGCTGCCCCAGATATAGAATATTCTGCCCCAGTTAATATTGATGATTTGTATTTACATAAGAAAACACATTCTATACGTGACTTTATGCCATGCTGGACTGGACGTTGGTCTTAGTACTGAAACAGGAGAAATTGATTTATAATCAGTTCTTCCTCTATACAAAATAAACCTGCCACTGCTTTAAGGCAAGATTTTTTTTTTCTTCCTACTTGCTTTATGGCAAATGAAGTTCTTGGACTAGTATATTAGCTTCTTTTTTTCCTATACTCTGCCAAGTAATGAGACTCAAATAACTATGTAAATTCATTAATCTCATAAAGCAATTAGTGTAAAATCCAAAGCCTGTTAAATTATTTCAAAATGAATTAGTTACAACATAACATTTAATTTTAATGATAACCCCCATTTGTTTACACAATTTTGATTAAATAAATGCTAAGATGTAGTGTATTAAACAGAGCAGCCAACAGCTTGTCCATATCTTGCAAAAGTTCCTTCTCTGACCTATGGTTAAATGAATTAAGGAATAGAAGACATTTAGCACACTGCCTGCCAAATAGTAAGCAATCACGAATGGTGCATTTCTCCTTTTATCCACTGTAGATAGTGAAATGGCTTGTTAACAATGAAGAGAAATCCTATTCGAATGTAATCTGGAGCAGCCTCATGTCATTTCACTCTTGAGTAAAAAACTAAAAAGGCAAAACAAAAAACAAAGAACAACAAACCCTCCGGAAATCCCTCTAATATTTCGCTTTCTATCTTGCTTAACTTGTTTCCTTTCATAATACTTATACCACTCTAGAATTGAAAATGACGCTGTGAAGTGACAAGAAGGTAGCCATCTTTGAGTGAGAGGTGGGAGTAATACATGGTGGCTTTAAATTTGTGTCATGATTTCACAATCTTGCATGTCTTCAGTCCATCGGATACTTAGTAAGCACTTCTGCTTTGATAAAAACAATGAGGAATCTGCTAGAGCACCTTACATGGCAGAAAGACTCTGACTGCAATGAATGGTTAATATAAAGATCAGCGTACATTTAATGAGAAGAACTGGACTTAAGCCTTAGCGCTACCACTTAACCAAGTAACATACATTTTAAGTCTTGATTTCCTCCTTTCCCATATGAATTATGGTGAGTATGATGAATGTGACAATGATTGCATTCTTATATTTAATTAGTGCCTGGGGTTCATAGCTGACATGACGATAAAAATCCAATCAGGTAATACGTGTGAAAGACCCACAGTGATTCATGTGTTACTCATGAATACTGGTTTGCTGCTTTTAGGGAACTAATGTTTAGTTAGCTGCATAAAAACTAATCTTAAAAAAATATTTTGGTAAGGTTTTAGTATTGAGTTGGAGGTATTTGCTTTGGGTGGTAGGAAATATGGCCAGAGAAAGAAGATGTTAGAACAGATAAGAGTCAAAACTGTGGACTGTTATGTACTGTTTTCTTGGCATCTATTAAAATAGATGCATTATTTAAAAGTTACATATTGTTCTGCTTCCCACCACGGTGTAGTAACGTGTCTTGGTCTTACCTTCTGCTGTACACAGCTGTAAAACTAGAGAACATGGCAGCCATATTCTAAAGACAAAGGCCAGTCAGCATAGCACTGTGATTCTTGAGAGAGGGGCAGTATGTGAGGGGACATCCATATTAGCCCCAGGTTTGTGCTTGAGTCCCTTTCCAAATAACAGAGGAAGAAACACAGCTCAATCAGTGAGCGGCAGTATCCCTGAGTAGAAGGAACAGAGACAGGAGTTCTGAGCTGATGAGGCAGCTGGAATTTACAGGACAGGTGAGCACCAAAAAGGACTCTGCACAGGGATGCCTTTGAACCTTTGGTTTAGTATTAAGCTGCATATGCCGAGGGCTATGAGTCCTGCCTGAAAACAGCTACTGGCAGCCTATAGGCTGAAGGGGGATTCAGGAGAATGAATATAGCTGTGAGTAGTTAAAATTTTCACCCAAAACAATGGAAAGACCTCATGGAGTCCACTGAGACCCAAGAAAGAGCTGAGAACAAAACCTCCCCTAGTTCTGAAACAATGGTCTTCAAACAGGGTCAATTATGTCCCCCAGGAGATATTTGGAAAAGCCCAGACACATTTTGGGGGTATCATAACATGGAGAGTGCTACTGGCATGCAGCGTGTAGAGGCGTGGGGTGCTGCTAAACATTTTACAGGGAATCGTCCATGCCACAATGTCATCAGTGGTGAGGCTGAGAAACACGGGCTTACTCTAGACACACCCAACAAAACAACAGAATTCAGACTGCCAGCCATGTGTCGTCTCTAATTTCCTCTACACAATGACAGTGGCAGATATGTGGTGCCCCAGTCAATGACAAAGTGTCCATAGAAACTTCCTAAGCTCTAGAACAGCGGTTCTCAACCTCCCTAATGCTGCGACCCCTTAATACAGTTCCTCATGTTGTGGTGACCCCCAACAATAAAATTATTTTCGTTGCTACTCTATAACTGTCATTTTGTTACTGTTATGAATAGTAATGTAAATATCTTTTTGTTTTCCGATGGTCTTAGGTGACCCCTGTGAAAGGGTCGTTTGACCCCCAAAGGGGTCGTGACCCACAGGTTGAGAACCGCTGCTCTAGAAGAATGAACATGTGCTGTTGACATCATCTCATCTGTCATGTTCAGTTGCAGCAGCCCAATCTGACTAAGACAGAGGCTAGACTTTACCTCCACCTCGAGAATTCCCACCTTCTCTATGTGCGTGCAGGTGTGAGAGAGAGTCCAGGAATGCTCAGAGGTTGGTTAAACTGGGGAGCCCTTCTTCTGCAGTTTTCTTCATGGTATTGTCTACCTAACTGCAAGGGGCCAAAATCCCTCCCAAAGTATGGAGATGAGACACTCTAATGCTAGTACGCGCAGGACTCATAAAACCCCACTCATAAATACTTTTTGGTTTTTTTTAGCTGAGCCATCCTGCCACCTTTTGGCAGCTCAACGGCAGCTCAGCTTGGGCCAGGACTCGAACCGCTGTTGCTCAGAGCTCACACTCTTGAGCGAGCTCTTAACCAACTGAGCCACTCGGCCGGCCCTTCATAAATACTAATTTTTAAAACTAGCACCACTCAGGCACATCCAATATGATGAGAAATAGAAGAGGCTATCACCCCGTTGAGTGGACATCATGTTTGACCCCGCCCTGCCCACTCTTTAATACCACATCATGATATAGCCAGTTGTTTCCAGTATTTCATCTGCAATTTGGAATTCCTTGTCTGTTGGGCTTAACATAGAGGTGAGGGCATCGTGAAGCAGTGTTTTGTCGAATCTGGTGTTTTATCGAATCTGGCATGAGTCCACCTCTCTTCCACTATTCTCCCCCCTCCTGGCCCCATGCAACTGCTCAGAGGCAGAGTGGGGTCCTAATTTAATACCTTTCATTGCTCTCAGTCTATTAATGCCAATTTTCTACTGTTTCCCCTAAGGTATGTTAAACATTTTAGAAGAAGAAGAGTGTTGCTTAGTCTTTTCAAATTACTTAATCCTACATTAAGAGGAATAATTATTTCTTAATCCCTTCACCTTTTTCACCCAGCTCCCCAAGCCCTGGGATGTAAAGTAAAGCACAGAGAATATAGTCAATAATATTGTAATAACTCTGTATAATGCCATTTGGGGACTAGACTTATCGGGAGATCACTGCATAAATCATATAAATATGTCTAACCACTATGCTGCAGACCTGAAAGTAATATAAAATAATATTAAATGTCCACTGTAACTGAAAACTAAATAAATACTTTTTTTAAAATGAGGAATAAGTATTATCCCCTCAATTGCCATACTTACTGCTTCATACTTATGAGCCTATTTAGATAAATTAATCTACTAACTCTACTGATGGGATTTCACTAAGACCAAACCTCCAACGAAACAAAACAAAACTCAAGGCTGCAATGTTACGATAGTCACCAATTGGAAAAAGAAACTTCCAATTTTACTGCTGTCTCTTGTATCCAGAAATAACAGTGAAAGTGCAATTTTAGACCAGCATGATTATTATATAATGTAGTACTTGTAAGAAAATACCACACACACACACGCACACACACAAACATGCATACATTTATTTTTTATAAAGCTATTCTAAAATAGTCATTTTGTTTTTGGAGCAAGGGTGTGAAATTGTCACTTGGTGTGGGTGACTTACTTCTGTCCTTGCAACACGGCCACAGGAGACGGCTCAAGAGCATGACTTTCTTGGGGCACAACTCACACTTTCAGTCAGGTTCCCCCAGGTGCCTAAGGATAAAAGACAAATCCTTTTATGTCACTATCTCTCTATTCCCAGCATACATTAGTTAGAACCTTTCAGAAGCATGCCATCAAATGGGCAAGCCTGTGTTAGTCAGGGAGCGGGGATTAACCAAAGAGTTTTAGGAGGTTGATACGAGGTAACCAAGATGTCTGTCCCACCATTTTTAAGAATGCATGAAATTTTTTATTTGATGGAGGACTCTGGTACTTTTAATGGATAATAACAGATGTGTGTTTACGTGGTCATCTTTGTCTTTTCTAAAGTAAACATAGAAAAGGGGGAAAAAGCACTGACATTCCACAGGAAAGGGGCTTCCAAAGCCTCTGGCAGAAATAAGAGAACCAACTCTAAGCCAAACGGGTTCTCCACTCAGTTCAGCTGGATGAGGAGGTCAGCAGTGAGTGGCTGGGAACAAACTTGACAACAATGACTTAACTCTGTTTTCTTAGCCAGATATTGTCTAGGGAAAAAGAGAACCAGTGGGACTGATAATTCTCATTGCTGCTCCAAGGATACTCTCTTCAGCTGTTGTCGTTTTTTTAGAGTCCCGAAGAATGAAGAAATGAAACAACTCTCATGTAAAAACTTGCAAAGTGACATCAGCAGATGACATGGAGACAAAGAATGCCAGCCTCTAAACAGTTTATAATAGAAAAGCGTACTCGCGACACAAAAAATCATTTCTCTCTGAGAGTACAGGAGATCCAGTGGGTTTTCTTTGCTTTCTTCTCTTTATTTCCCCCTTCATTTTTCTTTTCTGAAGTGTTTGCTGTATTTTTTTAATAACCAAATTTAGCTAATAAACCTAAATTGCTTGAAACATCATCAATTAAATTGCATTCTGGGATTTTGCAACTCGAAAACATTCTAGAGTCTACCATAATTAAATTAGGCCCCGTATCATGATAATTTCTTATTAACAAAATGTTAACTACCAAGAAAGCTGGCCTCATATTGCATCATCAGAAAACATTCTATGGGCTAAAGCAAAAGCAGAATACCATGGTTTCAAAACCAAAAAGAACACATGCAAAATTACGCAAATGTCTAGTCATTCACTCAGATCATGTCTTTGATTTGAATACAATAAGAGAGCTAGAATTTGATTTTTGGTTCCCTGCATTTTTCATGCTAATGTTCCTAAAGTATTAGATCTTCCTAAGTTTGATAGTGTAGCTTATAGCAATTCCTTTCACCTTCTTGTCACCTATCAATGTATTTAATATAGTGTTAGAAGCTATTAGATAAGTATATACAGAGTGTTCTGTGGGAGAATAGGAGAATTAGACATCACCCGGGGGAATTCACGAAAACCGTTCTGAAAACAATGATACTGAGGCCGAGTATTGAAAGATGCCTACGAGGTAATAAGGAAAATTAAATCTATTCGGGGACACGGAAGGAGCTTATGAAATGAGCTTCACAGTTTTTTATGATTGATCACCTAATGCTCCATAACCAATCCCCCCCACCACTGTTACTTTTCAAACAACCATCTTCTCTTTCACTCCCAATTCTGCGGTTCATTTTGTAATGGGTTCACCAGGATGAGCTCCCCTCTGCTTCAGGGTGACTCCTGGGCGCACTAATGCGTTTGCACATGGATGTTTGCCTCAAGAGATGGGGTTGCTATGCAAGGACTGAGACACGCAGGGCCTTGTGTGTTATGATGACAGGCTTCGATTTCATGCTTTCAGAAGCCGAAAGTCACTGAAATGACTCTCGTAAATGTCTAATAATAATATCACATCTGGAACATAACAGGAAGGGCCAACAATAAAGACTCTCCCAGCTGACTCTTTACAGGAGATGATATTAATGGTGAGTCCTTTTTTTTTTTTTTTTTTGAGAGAGCATAGGAACTCTATTAGTTTCTTTGCTCAGTATAACCAGACAGGTTTATTCTTGATGGTATCTTACATTACACAACTTCCAATTTTATTTACCTGTCCATTTTGTATTTGGGACATGCTATAGACTGAATGTTTGTGTCCCCCAATATTCATATCTTGAAAACTAGCAATGTGATGGTGTTAGAAGGTGGGGTCTTTGGGGGCTGATTAGGTCATGAGAGTGGAGCCTCACGAATGGGATTTGTGCCCTTCTAAAAAGAGACCCTGGACCATGTGAAGACACAGTCAAAACACAGCAGTCGACAGACAAGAGAGATGGCCCTCATCCGATAGTGAATCTCAGCCTTGGCTTTCTCAGCCAGAGGGGTGTCCGAAATAAAGTTCTGCTGTGTACAAGCCACCCAGTTTACGGCATTTTGTTATAGCAGCCTGGGCAGATGTAGGCAGTAACTAATAGGTCTCAAATAGGACTACCCTGATTAGATTTATATTTTGGTAAGATTTATGTGTCTGCTTTTTGGGTGCGCGCACGCTACACTTTGAGTAGGTCTGAATTGCTTGACAGGTGCCCAATATGCATGCTCACCAGAATCCCTCACCAGTATATATATATGAACAGGTCATCACACCATTGGTTTAAACTATTCTGAAACGGGTCTAAGGGAATTTCCAGTTACTATCTTTAATTTCCTTTCCTCTCCACACAGCTGGTGCCATCATCGCTTTTATTGGCCAGCTGTCTGCACAGTCATCGCACATCCTGATTTTTGTCTAGCAAATAACAGCCAGGGAGGAAGGACACTAGATATATCTCAAGGGCATTTTTGATTCATTTATCCTTGCCTACCCATTAAGAGACTTTTTAAAAGTCAAGTATTATTTTTAATTCAGGAACTCTTCCATATCAAACGTTATTCTTCTCCAATAATTTTTTGACTCGAATTTGCTTGAATGAAAATATTAGAACAGTCATGTTAAAATCAAATGTTTTTACAATAAGTAATAAAAGTCACCCTCTAAATTATGAATAACAAGGACAAAGTATTCATGTCTTTTAGAGAGCAGGTTAATGTATGATTTAGAATCCAAGTGTCTATTCCAAATCTTGTATTTTCCTCCACACATAAAAACTGAAAAGGAAAAAAAAGTAAAGTTTTTTATCATTAAACCTAAATGCTTCTCAAAGTTTGGTGTTAAATGTCAGATTATTAATTTCTAGCTTTGAATTATTATATATGTTTTTTCTACTCTGGAAAATCAGTAAAGTGCTGTTTGGCTATACCTCTTTTGGGTCTCATTTTTAATTACTACTTCACATTTTAAATTTCCTATAATGCAAAACATTTTAATATAAAATACACATGCCTTTTTAAATTTATTATTTAGAGATTTAGACTTCTTTGTTCCAGCAACTGTGTTTGGCGTGCAAACCTTTGATGTAAAGCAGGGGAGCTTATAACTATTTTATTTTTAGTATCTATTGAATATTTTCATATAAACTTGACTTTAACAACCACCACAAAATGTGTAAGGAAGTGAAAGACAATGGAATGATTTTATAAGTTACATTTCATGTATAAGATCTTTCCAGTCACATGCTGACAATGTTTTGTCCCATTCCCTTAAATTTACATGACTTTTTAAAGCCAATAAAATGTCACTTCCAGTGAGAATCCCTTTAAACACAAAGGTAAGGATACAGCCTCTTTTCTGCCTCCAAATGAAGTTCCTGGTGGTGGAAGTTCCAACAGGCTGGGTCCCAGAGGGAGAACATTTATTTATCGTCACCTGAAGTTCCCATTTCTAATCCTATTTGAACATGCAGTGTGAGCAAAAAACTAATCCTTTATGATTTTAAAGCCACTCACATTTTGAGATTGTTTATAATTGCAGTACAAATTAAGCAGTCTTTGACAGAAAAGCAGATAAGAATTATTCAATTTAAAAATAAGGGTATTTTGAGAAAATAATTGACTGAATCCTTTCCCTATACCATTAAATTCGTTGAATCATCTTGTGTCTAATAAAACATTCATTTACTTAGAAATATTTATTCAGCACCTTTTCTATGTCAGGTATCTTTGTCCCCAGAATACATCAGAGAGTCTAACAGGGAAAAAAAAAAATCCAAGAAAAACTCTCTAACTCCATAAAGCATATTAGATGGAGGAGGCAGGCAGTTAACAGTAAACCTAAAACATTTTAGAATTATATGGTATGTCAGAAGCACCAAATTAAAAGTAGAAAAGTGTGGGAGCTGGTGTGATTGGAATGGAGTCAGGAATCAGCGGTAATTAGTAGGAGGCGAGGTCGCAGGCTTAACGGCATGGCTGAGTGGGAGCTGCAATGTAAGAAATCACAGGCAATTATAAAGATTTTGACTTTAATTATGCATAAGTGGAAGTATCCTGGTAGTTGTACAAGAGCAGTGTCAGTCACCTAACTTCTGTTTTATGAAAGACCAATCTATGTTGTATTCAAAATAAACTAGAGTGAGGGGAGGGAAGTAGAAACAGACAGAACGGTGGAGACCCACTTTCTAAGAGAGCTAAGAAAGAACACAACAGCCAAGACCAGGCGTCTGGTAGTAGACTTGGTTAAAAGTGGTAGAATTCTGGGTATATTTTGCAGAGAGAGTCAAAACAGTGTCTGGGAGAAGATCAGTGGTGTACTATGGGAGGAAGACATGGGCTAAACATCTTTGCAGAATATGTGGCCCTGTCAGTAATATCCACAGAGAAATTTGGTCCACAGCAAAGAGTCTTTGAAGGTTATTCCTGTTCAAAGTAGCCCATAAAACTTATTTATCCTTTTGATTTATAAGGTTAATACATTAAAAAGCATAGTATCATGTTTTGTTGGTCCAGTAATTGTGTGGCAGCCTTATGGGCCGTAATAACTGTCTTTGCCTTGGTAATCTAGTTGATAACAGCACACGGGGTTAGGTAGATGGGTCGGTGTGGACAAAGCATCTCCCTTTCCTGGACATGCGTTGTTGGTTTCTAGCCTATGCATGCAATAGCATCCCATCGTTTTTTAAATTATTTATTCCTTTTTATAACTGCTGAGTTACTTGTTTCCGTAGTTACCCCTCTACATGGTAAGCTACTTGAGGACAGAAACAATGCATTGCTCATTTTTCCTATTTGCAGCTCCGACTTTCATCAACACAAAGGTACCAAAAGGAAAATGTACAAGATGCCTCCATCAGTTATCTTGACACCTAAAGGGGCATCCTTATTTTTTTTTTAGGATCCTATCTTATAATCATAAATGCAGTTCCAAAAATGTATTAAACTATAGGACAGAGTTATTACCATGTGATGGAAATAAATACTCTAAGCTCAACCAAAAAATCTATATTAAAATTACAGCAGAGAATGGCTGAGCCAGTATCAACAATAAAATATCAGATATATCATTTTCTTATCATGACAAAGTATACTCCTCTGACCTGCATGCCTGCTATTTCTGTCAGTTCAAAAGAGGTCTCTTGATGGAAGAAAGAACTGCAAAAAAAGTGAGAGAAATGTGTACACAGCAGCTATTTACATTGTCATGGATTATTTATCATTTCCAGCACCTTGTGCCCTGAGCAGATAGGCACTGATGAAATATTACCGAATGCCGACAGAAACGAGATAAAGCGGCCTCAGCCCTTGACCAGGGGATAACCTGGGGCAAATGCCCTGACCTTCCTCGCTGCACTATACCAGTTTTAAGATTAGAACTGATGTGTGGCCCACTCCATGGGGCTGGAAGGAGGATGCCATGAACTAAAAACAGGAAATGATATTTGTGAAACGTAGTAACAGCATTTGCTTAATACATGTTAGTTGATTTTGAATATTAAGAATGATGCAATTATTTATTTCCTTCTGACATCACAGCTCCCCGGCAATGCCCCTGGGGCATTCTGGGGGATTGTGCTCTTAGCATCTTTAAATTCCTAGCCCAGGCACCTTCATTTGTAGGTGTCCTCTGAGGCCATGGGCAGGAAGGGGCCCTCACCAGGCCCTCCTGCTTAGGCCTTCTTATGAGGAGAAGAGGGAAAATCTCAAAGATTTTTTTTACCCACTGACTCAATATTTAGAGCTTTTCCACCTGTAACCCTCCCGGTACTGATGCACTCCAACACTCACCCCTCAGTGCAGGGTCCCTACAACTGCTGGAACCTTTGTTCAGGACTCCCTCAAAAGTGACACGATCTTGCTGACCCACCTGACCCTCTATTGGATGCTCTCCCTATGGGGAGAAATGGAACAGGGGGTGTTGGCTTGGCTCCAGTGTTAGTCTCTTACTTACACCACTGCGGTTTAAGTGATGAAAATCTTAGCTTTTCATTCCTGACTTGCATTAACTGGCTACTCTGACCCCTGGCAGCTGCGCCCTGTCCCTGCTCAGCTGAGCTCCTGACATCTATTAAAACCAAAAACAAAAAATCAAAGCCAGAGGCATATACTTTTCAATTCCCGCATTTAAATAAAATTACACTGAACAGAATGTAAAAACAAACACACACAAAAACAAAACAAACAAACAAAAAAACAACGTATCTTACTTCATGGGTATTCTTATGCAGTATCATTTTTAATATGTTAGATTTTTTATTTCATAACATTTATGAAAAGATTTCAATGTTATAACAAACATTCCTTCTGGCTTAAAGTTAATATCTTCCTGTGGATATTTTGGAAATATACACATCTTCTTTATGAGAGGGGAAAAGCTTTCTTATTGGTAGCCCCATCTACGATCCCCATATATTTTCTTATTCATTTATTTATTCAAAAAACTGATATTCTGAGTAAAAATCTTGCCATCTGCTATTCTTATTACTGGATACATAGCTGTGAGGCAAGACAGAAAAATATGCCTTATCTCACAAGTTTTACATTTTAGTGGAGTATAGAGGACTGCGGGGATTCAAAAAGCCATATTCTAGTGATTAAAGCAGTGGCAGCCCAGCTCTGATTCCAGGGGAAGAAACAGGCCCCTTATCTCCACAGAAAGAATGCAAAATAATTGGTAGCTTTGTTTTTGTTTGCTTGTGTGTTTTATTTTACCATCGCAGGATTATCAAGGAAATTGAAATTGCAAAATTACAGGGTTGAAACTAAGATTTAAGGGATTTGGAAAAGTTTATTTATGATCAGGCACCAAATCTGAGATTTTATTTTTTCCTCTGTGATTATATTCCTGATGTTTCCCACTACAGAAGAAACTGTAAAAGCTGTGCACAGAAAGATACACTCTGTGAGTCTTTACATGTTCCTGCCCCAGCTAGCCAGGACTTGCTCAGAGGTCTCATCCAAACAGGTGTATTTCTCTGAGAGAGGCTATGGCACAGGTGGGTTCACTGCCACTTCAGAACATTGACATTCTGTGTATAAATGCGGAGTGTTGAAGTGTTTCAATTAAATGTTTTAGTTTAGAACTCATTAAAAATATTAGAAACCTAAATTGAAGATGTTTCTTTGGTTATTCAACACGTAACCTATTAAAAGGGCGTTTCTTCCATAACAAATTTATTTTTAATCAAATAACACTTGTAGAGCTCTTTCTTGTAATTCCATTACTCTATATCTTAATTATATGATCATATTTTTCCTGTTTGATTGAATTAAAGGACCTAATTTCTTATCCTTTGATATATATGTGTGCATGTATATTCATGCTTATTAACTTATATGTATACAATTTGTTGATGCCTTTAGAAGTCATCTGCTCATGATTTTTTTCAAGGATGGTATTAAAACTAGCCAACAAAAGTGATTTTGTATATTATTGTGTTTACTTTTTGTAAGAAAAGATTATAAGTTATCACTTTAGTTGCCTCATTTGATGATCTAAAATAATCTCTATTTCTAAATTATTTTTCTTTAAACAAATTACCTCTGGTATGCATCGATTCAATTATATGAACAGATGTACATTTTATATGAACTCAAATTATAGATTTAGTAACCATTTTGTATCAAAAACCCATTGTTTACTACCTTACTTATATTATCTTCTCATCTCAAAATGATCCAGAATGCAGAAATTTATTTATATGTGATTGCTGGATTTATTTTAATCTAGTCACAGATACCTATTATTAGGAACATAGTATTTGTTAGCTAATTTTATTTTTTGTGGTTTTATTTTTCTGATATTACTAGTCTACAAAACATAAATAAAAAATTTTCAGAACATATGTTGAAAGGTGAAAAAAAACTTTCTAAGTATAAAATAGTCTTAATTTCAGATATTTGTGAAAGGGTTAAGGTTATGTGAATGTCATCTTTTTATGAAGTATTATGCTTTAGTTTTATTACTAATTTTCCTCTGCATCAAATCAAACACTGCATATGGTTATAACATTGATTTCTTAATTTTATGAAAATTGCCCCACCAACAGCTGGTCTCCTGAACAAATGAATATGTCAGTGGCTGATTACAGATTAATGACAGAGTTATTCTTAAAAGGTGCATCAATTCACATTCCAATTTAGTCTCACAGTAGTTTAGAATGCTTAGTTAATATTTTTATTGATATGAAATTGAATGCTTTTGAATGTATAACATACACACTTTAGCAGAAAAAAAAATCAGACTACAAGAATTTAAATCTAGGATTCTGGAAAGGCACATCTGCTTTGAATGTGATGATTTATCAAGACCAGCATGAAGCAACTGCTCATCAAATTTGTCTGAAGCATCAGACAATACTGTATTATCATACTAACATAGTTAGCATCCATTTTTAAAATATTAATTCAGACTTGTAAAAAATTAAAATTTGTATTGAAAATCAGGAAGTCCTCTGAAATTCTCTTGCCAAGCACCTTCTAAAAAATGTGTCATTATGCATTTAAAATTATAAAGAATTATAATCATAGCAATAATTTTCTTACAGTTTGAGATACTACAACAAGCTCTGAAAATGTTCTTGTACCTTTTCAATTCTCTGCCTACCAATTATTACATAAATAATCTAACTCTCCATCACCTACATATTTGAAAAAATATATTTTATATTGGGGCCCAAAGGTTAGGAAAGCAATGAGGAAGTAATAGAGGAGATAAAAATAATAAATAACTCCATTCTCAGTATTAATACTTTGAATATTGCACTACGGTGCTTCCCAATTTTGAAGAATGTTGTTTTTCTGTATTATCATGATTGACATATTCAAAGCTGAGCTTATTTGAAATTCATATCACCTGCCATTAGGTTTCAAGATAACTGCTCCTAAACAATGTTTTTTAATGCATACAGATAAATAAAAAACCTCCAGAACTGGAAATTCTCCTAAAAAAAATACAAGTAGTTGAATGTGCTCCAATAAAAGCTGTGTTTTCACAAAATTACTATTTAAATTCCTATAGATGTTTAAAGTTTCCATTTAAGCAAACCTGTACGTTTTGGTTACCTAAGCATGCATTTATTCTGTCACATCATTTTTCTACAATTGAACAAAAGCGTCAGCTGAGATCACAAGGACATTTCAAGGAGCTGAACACGAACATCCCAGAAACACTGGGTATTTCATCATCTTTTCTATACAAGACAAACCCTTCTAAATGTGTGGTAGGCAGGCCCCCACAACAAGCTAACGAGTAACGTGAGCACGCAGACACACAGATACACATTCAAATTAATGAATTACACACGCATTCATAGAATACCTGTGCAGCAGGCAGGTCCGTAATCCAAAGGCTTACACTCTACTGTTGGTCTGAAATATTGTCTAAATGAGGCAACTGAGGAACAGGGAGCATGATGTGTCCAAAGTCACACAAAAACTAAATGGCGAAGCCAGGAAGATACGTGTTAAAAGCTAAATAATAATGGAGGATATACTTAAAATGTATGATACTCTTTCAAAGCGCTCTAATAAAAAGGTTAACAATTCATTTATGTTTAGGCTCATGTTCACGTATGGATGCTCTTCTTACATATGTGATTTACGCTGGGAGAAATGCATCCTGCTAGTACTTCTGAGTCACACCGAGCCTTCAGTGAGCTGCGTGTGAGAAAGCAGTAAGCCCTTTAATGTCGCCAGGGTGCCCGTCTCCTGGGTCACCCCTACGCCAGAACTAGTTTCAGCAATCCTGTCTCGTTCCCGGCATCTAACGCTGCCTGAAGTTTGATTCTGCCTTTTATATTTGTGTGCTGTGATTTAGCTTTTCCTGCTTGACCTTTGGGACATGTTAAATGTATAACCGAGATTTACCTTTCTGACTTTTCTCACTTTTACTTATTGATGAGATTTGATATTCACCCTGGCTTCTCCTACCCAACCAATGAGAGGAGGTTAAAACAGTTAGACACACCCCTTTGCCAATTCCATAAGCCAGATAAACACCAATTTGCATCCATTGCAAACGTTTATAAAGCAAAAGAGAAATTTAAGTACTATTTACTTTTTAATGAATTATTCTAAATTGTTTGAAATAGATACAGGCTTTAGGAAATAAGCTAGGTTGTTATTATTATTATTATCACTATTATTATTTTCTAATGTTTAAATGTGCCATTGGGGTTATAGAGAAAACCTCTCTCAGAACTAAGGTAAATTGGGGTACAGATCAAGACGGGGTATAAGCCAGAACTTAAAGAATTCCAAAAAGAGAGTCCTGAATGAGTGAATTCATGAATATTTTTATAATTGAAATCTTAGAATTAATAAAATGTGCCAGAGGTACTTAATGTCTAATGTTTTATTGGTAGCAACATTGGAAGACAATTTTTGAAAAACCGGTGGAATTCAGACTGTACAAAACCTAACAGTGTCTCTCCAATAGGAAGTCAAGAACCCTACATGTGATGCTGTTGGATCTGTTCTCAGGAATAGGGAAAGACGAGGTATTATGGAAATGTCTGGAGATATTATGAATTGTAGATAAGAGAGACCTGGACAGAGCTACAAATCAGGGTTCAGTTTCTATTATTTAACTGCGAGTTGAGGAAGAGTTCTGGGGATGGAAAGAAAGACTCCAGTGGTGAGAAAGTCATGGAGACAGGACAGGACCAGCTGACCTTCATAACGGAGACAGAAGCGTCAAGCATAACCCAAGTTTTACAAAACAAGACAGAGAAAAAAAAAAGTGGTTCATTATAGGAACTTCAGATCTATGAAATCTATGCACAAATGTTTATTGCTTCAGGGTAATATCCTGCACTACAAGAAAATCTAAAATCTAAAGTAATAAGCAGGGAATGTGGTATATTATACATCCAGAGATAATAAAACAGCACAGCCTCAAGTGTCTGCTGTGAAATTTCCTTCATAAAACATTAATTATATGAATTTGTCATATTAAGCAGTTCTTGGAAAGAATTCTGATATTCTACTCAGAAAGCTGGATTGATTTTTTTTTCTACTCATGAACAGTGTAGTTTAGTTAAAATATTGCTTCTCAAGGATTTTACTTGCATGTGTAAGGATATTTAATATTGGCTATCAATTCAGGTAACAATTATTTCCAGAGGGCAATCTGTTCTTAAGATATATACACCTGATTAGAAAAATCCCTGTGGGTTGAAAATTTAATTGTGAACAGTTCTAATTAATTTAATCTCCCCTAAAACCTATAGTCAGAAATTTTGCAGAAGTCAGGAAGATACACTTTCCCCATTCAAGACACATGGTTTATCAAAATTGCTCAGTGTGGAAAAATATTATAATTCCTAATGTTCTGGAAATTTATACATTTGACAAACGGTAAGAGTTCTTGTGAAGTAGCTGACTAGAAATTTATTAATTTTCATTACTAGAACTAATTATGGCCATTTCTACTTACTATTTCCCTCATTAGAAAGCTCTAGTGCACATCATCAGACAATCAATGACTCATCGCTCTATCTTATCTGCTGTGTTATATTAACCTCATGAGCAGTGAAGGGTTTATAGAACCTTGGAAAGGAGCCAATTAAGTAAGGGGTACTAAAATGTATTCATGATATACATGCAGATACCTCTAAAAAGACAATTGTCGCCATGATATTGAAAGGGTGAGACACAACAATTTCAGTGAAGGAAAAAGCTTTATAATGTGACATCCTGAAAAAATGAGATGAACTAATGACCTCTTTTTCTTTTTTTTATTATGTCTTAATAAAGCCTATGGCTAGAAACTGGTGTGTTCCTGTCTGATTTGTTTTATTAGCAAGTCAGTTTACGGAATGTTTACCAAATATTTAAGCTTCTCTTAATGCCTTGAACATAACAGTGTAGCTAATAATACACCAAACGTCATAGCAACATACTCCCTGAATGGAAGAGTACCGATGACAAAAACAAAAGCAGATATTTTTATGGTGGAGAACTGTTTGCAATGCATGATTTAACAGGAGGCAAATATGCACATATAACAAATCTTACAAAGCAACAAGAAAAAAGACACCAATAGAAAAATGAGCAAATGATATGGGTAGTTCACATAAGTAACCAAAATGGCCAGTGAATATTTACATTATACCAATTTCATTAGTCATTAGAGAAAGACATGGTGAAGACAAAGTCCCCAGACTACAACATCACCAGGAGGAGGAAAATGAAAAAGGCGGACCATTCTAAGTGTTGGCAAGGATGAGAATAACCATCCTGCCATTGGTGAGAACATGTGCATCTATTTTGGCACATCCTTTTATGTGATCTATTAACAGTGAATGCGCACCTACCGTGTGACTCCACAATTCCATTCCTGGGTGTGTGCTCAGAAGAAATAATGGTGATCTTTACAATCCCTTAAAGCAACCTATTGACTTATTGCCCTGAGACACAGGTCAGGAGACAGGTGTTCTAGTGCTCCCTACTTGCGGTATGCCTTTGAGATTTTCTCTGACTTGAAATTATGTGGGCCTTAGTGCTTCTAACTAAGAAATTAGGGAGGCATCTTTAGGTATAAAATTATACGAATCTGTAGTTCTACAAGCAATTAGCAATGCAGTTGAAACTCATGATAGTCTTATTTTCATGTAGAAGGAAATTTCCCAGTTCTGTAGATTACTAAATGCCAATCATTAATTCACCAAGTATCCTACTGCTGTTTCAGTGACACTAGCACTTTATGAATTAATGAACTCTTATATTCTAATCAAGAATTATCAAGTTGCAAAACTGTGAGCAAATTAATGACAGTTGTTGCATTCATGCATCTTTATTCTCACACAATCCTGCAAAGAAGATATCATTAGTATTGCTAAGATGGGGATTGTAATGGTGTTCCTAAATCTTCTATTTTGAGATTTAGATCTCTGGTATCATTTGATTTAACAAGTGTAATTTAGCTTGGGACTTTTTGAAAGCTTTCTTTTTTTCCTTCGCTTCCTTTTTGTCAAATGTTAATGGTTCTGCTTCCTATACATTTACTGTGCCATTTCAATCCTTCTGTTTACTTCAGCTATGCTGGGCCTGTGACTTGGGAAAGGTCTTGCATCTGTATGGGATCCAATCCAAGCTCCAACTTAAGTCTACATAACATATACAAAGGTTGCGATACTCAGTTTAACTGCTTCCCTCACCCCAATGGACAAAGCCAAACTCAATAGAAAATTCCACTACAGGCCGAAGCGATTTACATCCTGGTTAGAAAATATTAAAGTTGAGACCAAGACTCGATGAAGTAGTTTCCAGCGGACTCTGCCCAGCCCACCCTTGTCTTTTTTTTTTTTTTTTTTTTTTTTTTTAGCTGAGCCATCCTGCTACCTATTGGTAGCTTAGCGGCTGCTCAGCTTGGGCTGGCATCGAACCGCTGTTGCTCAGAGCTCAAACTCTTGAGCGAGCTCTTAACCAACTGAGCCACTCGGCCGGCCCCACCCTTGTCTTACTGTAATAAATTTTCCTTCTCTATTTCTACCTGCCTCGTGAATTCTTTCACGACCCACTAGTGAGCAGCCACAACAATGTTATCTCCATTTTGTAGAGGAGAGAGGCAGAAAGTGAAGAGATTAAGCAAATCATCCAAGGTCACACAGCTAGAAAGTGGAGAAGGCACGAGAATACAGCATGTATTCTGGGGTTGGTGTACACACCGATTTGGCAGGAATCAGGGATATTAATTAGGAAGTTGTGTGATGTAAAGCAGGAAGATGGATGGGTTGGGATTGAACTAAGGAGGGACCCACATGGCAGGATAAAAATTTAGCATCTCTTTTAAAAGTGGCCATTGAAGGCTTTTGAGCAGAAGTGACAGGACAAAAATAATAATAATAATTATCAATATCATAAACTTCTTTGTCTATCTGAAATGGTTGTGATACTTGCTGACAGATAAATGTATTACTTAGTATCTGGAATACAAGGAATTGCATTGTCAGAAGGAATATGTCCGTCAATGCCTTTTTTTTCTAAACATTCATGCCTTCACTTTGTTACTTCAGATTGTTTTCACTTTTCCTATTAGGTATCCTAAAATTTGTGCAATGTCAAATTAAGTTTATCAATTGCATTTAAATATTTTAATTCTAAATGTTTTTGCCTGGAAATTTCATTGCCTGAAAATCAGGAAGGGGGAGATATTCAACATTAAATAAACAATGACAAATTGAAACAATTCTATGGCAATTCAATATTCCTCTCCTAGGAAGTAACTAGTTAGAGACAAATCCCTTATTTCACAATGGTTCTATTCCAGATAATCTTGCACAGCTTAAATTTTATACGAGGCAAAAACTAATAAAAAGGTTTTTACCATGTGTTTTCCTGTGTATGTGTAATAAACAAGCTGTGCTTCTAACTTGCAATCTCCGACTTACCCCAAGTAAAAGCCATAAGCCTAATTTTCATAGGCTTCAATCCTACTTAGGCTATTTTCTTTTTTAAAATGAGGTTTTAACAGACACTTTTCTCGAACAATCTGGTTTCCTCCGTAGGTAAACTTTTATGAATACATTTCTGTTAACTATGTTTTTTTTTTAAACTAATTTAGTTTACTTTACTGCTATTTTACATAAACGACTGCAATAAATATCGCTACCAGCCTTCAGTGTCACCAGTCACAGAATCCGTGTTAAGATGACTGTGTCTGGCTCTGCTCACATCACCAGACTTTTTGGTCCTTGGGTCTCATTGTTAGGGCATGGCTCTCTTTAAAGCATTTCGGATCTGCATGTATACAAAAACAAGAAACATCTAAAAGCAAATTTTTCCTGATGATTGCTACTGATTTCCAACTTTTATTTTTTACCCCGTTAAGACTTACCCACTCAGTAGGCAACTTTTTGTCTATATACAAACAAGCATATACATGTACACGCATATACTTTATTTTATACGTATATATTAGTATAAAATGCCTATGTCCACATGTATAAAACCATGTGCATAGTCTTGTTGTTTAACACCCCCACCAGAGTGGTGTATTTGTAACAAGTGAGAAAACTGCATCGACATATAACTACTCAGAATCCACGGCTTCCATTACGACTCACTCGCGGTGCTGTGTAAGCTAACTGTACAATGACGTACATCCACCCTTATGGCATCATGTATAATAGGTTATCGTCACTGCCTCAATGAATATATTTTGTAAATGACCTACGTATCGCAATTTGTATTATAGTCTTAACAAGGCACTTTGCATGAAATCAGTTTTTTAAATCTTAGACGATCGCATAGCTGGGTCTTCATGAAATGACCCCTAATTCATCTCTGAGCCCCAGACTACTAGTTGTCAGGATAATCGGGATCAGTATTATTTTTTGTCAGTCTCTGTAAGGTTTTTATAAGACTCTGGGGACATTCAGAGGTTTCTAGATTTAAGAGAGCTTCAGTTATCTTTCTGTCACAGGGGCCTTTGATAGAGTCACTGTTAAAGGTGACATGATTCCTCAACTCTCTGGACCTCGACTCTTGGTCACACATAGCATGTGAGCAGCTTTATAAAACATGGGAGCCCTACGCCTTGAATGGAGCTGCTCCCAAGTCACCCTGAGTCACAGTTTGAGAGGTCTAGTCCATTCTTCTCTGATTTTTTCAAAGGAATCCTCCTTCTCTTCCTAGATGCCCAACGCCATCTGTTCCTGAGGAACACCCCTGGGCTTTATGTGGGTTTCCCTGGGCCCCAGCTCCCTGACACAAGACAGAACAAAGTCTAGCAGCCATTTAAACCAGGAGGCACGGCGTTCATTTAAAACTATTTTAAATCCATTGGTTTATATTCCAATCAATTGTTCCACCATTACTATTAAATCTAGTGTTCTACAATCTAAGTTGGAAGGAGAGAGGAGAACTCTAGTATCCTGTATAATGCTGATCTCGCTAGGAAATGCCCTTCATCCCAATTTCTAAAGTCCTGGCAAAAGATACCTTCATCATTCTTTTCGATGTTGTTGTTTCAAGTGTTTTCACTTTAGATCACTCACTTAAAATGATTAAAGCACAAATAGAACAAACAAAATAAGTTGCCTATTTGTGGTGGCCAATGGTTTTGATTTTCTTATGCAGAATAGTATTGACTTTTTCCCCTTCAGACATATATTAAAGTAATATGTTCTGTCTGCTTCATAATTGGAATGAAGTATCTTATTTATTAATTTAATCGTTTATCTCACTCTCTATAGATAGACCAATAAATATAGAGATAGATATAACAAAACTAAAAACAAACATATAATCTGTCCTGGACACCCCACGAAGCAATGGGGTAAAAAGGCCCTTTTAGAGATTATATTTTGGAGAACACTAAGTTAAAGGGATCTTATGTTTTTGCTTACATCATTGAAGGATACTGCAAAAAACTGTTTATGTTGGGTATCAATAGCTGTTATATACAACTGTCATATAGAATATAAATATGTACATTTAATGGCCAGGACAACTGAGGAATGGTAAACACAATCATAAATCTTTTCCTGCAGGAGTACTCTGTTATGCTAATTTGAATAATAAATCTCTTAAAGAGGATAGAGTCTATGGCATTACCATCCATATTTGATATTAATGTACCTGCTGTAGCATTTTTATTAATATTTACATATTATGATTTTCCCAACCATTACATTTAACCTTTCAACATTTTTATATTTGAGTTGGTTTTCGATAGACAATACATAAATGCATCTTCTTTGTAATCCAATTTGACTATATCATGAGTTGGGTCTTTAGACTATATATAATGCAATTATTCATATATTTGAATTTAATTATACATTCTTATTTTTCTTTTATTTCTTCTACCTGTTCTTTGTTTTCTTTGTTCTTCTTTGCATGCTAGCTTTTGGGTTGAGAGTTTCCTTTTTGTTCCATTTTGCTTCACTGTTTATTATTTATAGCTTTAAAAATAGCAGTAAACTTACAACAAAATAAATCTAATTCCTCATTTCATTCCTCTGTGCTCTTCTAATTGTATATATTTAATGTTACCTAGGTTATTCGCCATGTAAGTATTATTTTTTTTTTAGAGAGTCAGGTTTCATTGAAGCAAGTCTAAATAAGAAAAAAAAAAAGCCCATGTAGTTATCCTCATTTTTACCATTTCCAGAGATCTTTATTTATTCTCAAATCCAGATTTCTATCTGGTGGCATCTTGATTTTATATAAAAAGGATACTTTAATATGTCATAAATCAAATCTGTTGGCAGGGAATTCTCTCAGCTTGTATTTGTCTAAGAAACGTCTTCCGTTTCCTTTTTCTTCTGTAGGTAATATTTTGCTGCCTTCAAGATTTTCTTTTTATCCTTGGTTTTCAGCATTTTGAATACGATGTGTCTTGGTTGTGTGGTGTGCTTGTCAGTATGCTTCCTCTCTACAACTCTGCCCAAAACCTCCTCATTTTCCATGAAGTTCAACCAATTATAAATGGAATTTTGTTTGCACTGACGTAATAGAAGTAATAATAATATAATCAGGCGATGTACCCTGCAGTCAGTTTTTTATTTGGCATTTTTAACATTTATTGGGGCAGTGTGATTTTTTAATTAAATATTTAAACATCACTGAAATGCTTCAACTATCTTCTGCTGATATCTTTAAAGCAGCTTTACAAGGCATCAACTTGTCTGATTTAGATAGTAAATAGCTTGCCTTTTGCATCATTTATCTTGTGTGAAAACTCATTAACGTTATCCCCAATCTGTTTGTGTAATCCCAAGATATATAATTAAAATAAAAGAATCCGTGTGAGTGGATTCCTGGTGCAGCATGCCACAGAGACTTTTTTTTTCAGACCCAGAGTGTCAGAGGGTTAATGTTTCATTTTTTTAAGGCGACACTGGCATGGAAGCAGAAACGGAAAACGAAACAATACTGAACGCAGAGAGCTTTTCCCTGCACCACAGCTCTGAAGGGTTGATGATGTTATTTCCTTTTTACGGATGAAGAAACTTGAGTCTCAGAGAGGTTAAGGAATTTGTCTAAGATCACACAGATACTCAGTGGCAGATTTTACATATTTTTTTCACTATTCCACCCAAATTGTTAAGGAGTTTGAAAAAGTATATTTAGCAGGCATATTTAAATTCTATGAAACTTTGGGGTACTCCATAAAACCTGCAAAAGCAAGTTTATAAATACATGAACTATGTTTACTGCTTGGTTGGAAGATCAGAGACCGTAAGGAGCTGAAAAGCAGAATAGAGGGGACTGACAGACTGTCCCTACAAGAGTGGTTCTCAAAGGGGATACCAAGCCTCGGGAAGCACCTCACCACATTTATTCGACATAACTGTGCCTTACCCCCCTGGGAGGATTAGACCTAGTGTCCAGGGTCCATGAGGAAAGACATACACCTTTGCTTGTACTTGTGGCCAAGACAACGATTACAGTAACATAAAAGCAGCTTTCTTATTTTCTGTGCCAGGGAACACTCTAGAAGTTGACAATCCTGGGCTAGAGAAAAGGTGTCTGTGAGGACAAGTATCTGAGTTAAACTATACAGAATATCAATGACCACATTCTCCTTTATTAACAGTAATCTAGCAGGAAACTCAGATCTAGTAAAAATAGTTTTATACACTTTCCCCTAATACCTAGTTTGAAATAGGATGGAAAAAAAAATGTAATGCTTTGTAGAGAATGGAATTAAAGTAGCAACTATACCCCTGAAAGATTAATTCTGGGACCACGTGGAATTTTGGCTAATTTAAGCCCATTACTGTTCTTGCCAAACTAGCCACTATTACAAGGTACTCTTTCTCAGATAAGTACAGTGCTGATTACTCACATTTTATCCATAATTTCACCTCCCACATATACGAGGACTATTGCATATTATCCATTGTTGAGACTGCTGAGTTAAATTTAAAGTATTTCTGCAAGGGTGTGGAAAATACATTCCGGGTTTTTGGTGCTTTTAAAATGTGTTTAGTGTCCAGTGAAAACATAAGATATGACTATCAAGGAAGCAAATAAGAAAGAAAAAGAGATGATGTTATTCAAATAGAGAAAAGAACGATTAGATATTACTATTTTTTGCCATATATACATGACAAATCACAAAGAAAGAAAATAAAAACCATGCCTGACATCTTATTTAAATGCATAGATGTGCTCTATAAGTTTGAGCTTGTTTAAAATAATAGCTGACAGATATGCACTTCTTATTTTAAACTTTTAAATTATATAAATGTAAATCTACAAAAATGGAGAGGTATTTTCATATGTAATTATCATCAGCAATAGAGAAAGGATGTGATTTTGCTTGGTGTCATTTAAATGTGGATATTGTTATGCTTTGAATCCATCATTTTTATGATAATGGAGGAAAAAAAAGAGTAAAATTATTCAAATTTGAGCATTTCTTTCCACAATTTGAGGACTACAAATTTATATTCCTCTTAGAACTGTTAATGATGTTGTACGCAGAGAAAGTGTTCCACATGATTTAACAAAGACAGATAGGAAATGTGTTTAGAAAAATTATACTGCATGCAAATTTCAGGGAGTTTAAAAAAAATTTGGGAAAGATTGAAGGAATTTTTGCCAGTCATTTGAAAATCAGAGGAATAGAGCTAATTCCATCCATTTCTAGGCTCAATTTGGTTAATCTCCGTAAATAAATCTTAACTAGTCCCATTTTCCTGTCAAGTCCATAGCCAATGCTTTTGAAGATTCATTGTCTACCATATGTTAGTACAAAAAGTTTTCCAGAAGGAGATTTGAATTTCTAGCTCACAGTACTCATCTGGAAATATGTCAAAACATCTGTTCTTCCTTTAGGGTAAACAACTCCAATTTTCAGGGGTCTATGTAATGTCTCAAAATCTCTCAGAACAGTAATAAAGGTGATATTTCAAATTATCTTTCAAAGATTTTCCAGCCTAGAACATGTAGATGATCCTGAGCCAGTAGAACGTGTACTTTGGAGAATACTTTAAATGCATTGTCCTCTATAAACACATCACCTTTTCATATCGCATAAAAAGATCTTTAGGTATAATGAAGTCAAGACCATCCATTATCATAAAAAAATGGGATTTATTGGGAAACAAACTAATTTATTGGAAAAATTGTATACTTTTTGATTACTTAAATGTCTGTGTCAACATTTTTGATTTAACTAATTTTAATTTAAAGTCTGCTAGTAATACATTCTGAAAATGCTCTATTATGCTTTATTTTCTTGTAGCATATTTACTCTGACCATCAAACTCTTGGTGAGCATTTATTTTATTTTGATCTGTTGAAGATACCATTTCACTGTCTAGTGACTTCTTTCAAATCCATAGCGCCAAAGACTACCAGGAATACACCTACAGTTGACCTAAGTTGGGTTTATTACCTGATGCAATGAGGGAGGATATTCACCATGAGGAACTGTGTGGATTTGTATAATAGTAAGAGATGTGTGAACGGACTTACAGGATTTGCACCAGTGTAGGGTGACCCTGGGGAGGCTTCAAAGCAATGGGGCTCTACCTTGAATTGGTACTGTTACCAAGCAACCGTAATATGAGTGAGTATTTTAATAAATCTCATCTAGAAGACAGGGGGAATAAAGGGAAGTTAAAGTTGTGATTGCTAAGGTGGCAACAGGCACTATACAACCCAGGCTAGGAGAATGCTACGTCACTTCTGTGATTTCTTAGAAGATAGAAGATGTAACACCTAAGCTCCTAAAAATAAAATGTTATTATAGGCAACATTATAAAAACAGCACAATAAACAGCATTAATTATAAAACACATTTTTCCCAAAATAATGAATATTTTCAAAGTGGTTGAGAGTATGTCAAAAGGCATCAAGATTGCGCAAAATAATTTGATGGCAAAACTATCTTCTATTGGCCGGCCGAGTGGCTCAGTTGGTTAAGAGCTCGCTCAAGAGTTTGAGCTCTGAGCAACAGCGGTTCGAGTCCAGCCCGAGCTGAGCAGCCGCT